>NW_026932040.1:0-49685 GCF_032062105.1 Saccostrea cuccullata | reverse complement strand
TATGTAGATGTGACACACGTATTTCATTTTCACCGGAAGTGCTGCACGCCGACGCTCGCTATGGTCCGAAAAAGGGCATATCGAGAATTTAAAAAAATTTAATACTTTTTCTTCGATATCTTTTCATCTACAAATATTTTGTTAAGACATATAGAACAAAAGTTGTAGAGAATGTGACTATCTTTCAAAGGATATCAACGATAAGGGGCTGGCCCCTATAATTAAGGGCCGAGAGGGGCCGAAAGTTTTTCTTTAATATCTCAAAAAGTATTGAGAATTCGTAAAACGTCAAAGAAGCAAAGTTGTTCAAAATGTCAAGCTTTATCTACTGGAGTCGTCAAAATACGTCCAACGTCGTCACTTCCGGCCAAACCGGAAGTAGTCGGAAAACGCGTATTTTTGCCGTTCTTGAAAAGTTTTTGGATAACATATGTCTTTGGGAGCATAAAAATAAATGTTTCGTCCATCGGCATCACTTCCGGTCAAACCGGAAGTAGCAAAAAATAGCTTATTTTGGCTTTTGATGCAAAATTGAAATTATAAAGTCACTGGAGATGATTTAGATCATTGCTTTCTTTTTTGATGTCACTTCCGGCACTTCCGGTCAAAACTGGACGGAAGACCTACTCGTTGCTTTGCAACGAGCTTTGCTCTAGTTATTATTATTTTTCTCCATACTAATTTTTGTGCAGACGATTTCTCAGAGACGGTTTGGTCGATTCACTTGAAATTTTCAGAGATGATTTGTCATAATGTGAACCTGATCCATTTTTCTTGATTTTTGGAAATTCACTTCCGGTCAAAAGTTATCGCCCTTTAATCGATTTTTATATGACATTTTTGTCCGGACAAAAACTCAAAAACGAGAAACGCTAGAAGGCTGAATTTTTCAGGAGTGATAGACGATATGTTATAGTTTTGTACCTATGTTTTAAAAATTTCCGGAAGTGCCTAGTATGGAAGCTCGGTAGGGGTCAAAATTTAGGACACGAATCATGACTGATTTTTTGAGACATTTTGCATCATATCTTTTAAAGTATAATTATTTTGTTAATACATACTGAGTAATATTTGTGCAGAATAACAAGATTTTTAATATGATATCAATAAAAAGGTGCTGACTTATCACATTAGGGGCCAAGAGGGGCCAAAAGTATTTACTCGATAACTCTTTATCAGTTAATATTTTGTAATATTATACTGAAGCAAAAATGTTTATCTCAACAATCTACAGCTACATATCATAATTTTTATGACGTATGGTACATAATTAGGGGCCACAAGGGGCCAGAGTGCTCAAAATCCTAAGAGCTTTAAGATGAAATCCAGAAAAAGGGGCTGGACACTCAAATTAGGGGCCAAGAGGGGCTAAAAGTCTTTTTTCGATAAGTCCTTAACAGACAATATTTTGCTATACATTACTGAAGCAAAAATGTTTATCTCAACAATCTGCAACTATATATTATGATTTTTATGTCGTATATTACATAATTCGGGGTTATAAGGGGCCAGAATGCTAAATCATTGATGCTTTATATCTCGAAAGTGAGAAATATTTTGATAAATAATATTGAACAAAAGATGTTCAAAATGATGTTCTAAACAATATACAACCTTTCATTTTTCGCTAAACATCCCCATTAGGGAGTTGAAGGGTTGGCCCCTAAATATTTCTTTTGCGAAAAACTCCAAAACGAGAACGAATCTCTGAATAGTTGTGGCTCAAAAATTGTTCAAAATCCTAAGAGCTTTAAGTTGAAATCAAGAAAAAGGGGCTGGACACTCAAATTAGGGGCCGAGAGTGGTCAAAAGACTTCAATTGATAACTCTTTATCAGTTAATATTTTGTAATGCATTACTGAAGTAAAGATGTTTATCTCAACAATCTGCAACTATATATTATGATTTTTATGTCGAATGGTACATAATTAGGGGCCACGAGGGGCTAGAATGCTAAATCTTTGAAGCTTAATATCTCCAAAGTGCGAAATATTTTGATAAGTAATATTGAACAAAAGATGTTCAAAACCATGTTCAAAACAATATGCAACCTTTCATTTTTCGCTAAACGTCCCCATTAAGGAGTTGAAGGGTTGGCCCCTAAATATTTCTTTTGCAAATAACTCAAAAACGAAAAAGAATCTCTGAAAAGTTGTGGCACAAAAATTGTTCAAAATCATGAAAGCTTTAAAATGAGATCAAGGAAAAGGGGCTGGGCACTCAAATTAAGGGCCGAGAGGGGCCAAAAGTCTTCAATCGATAACTTTTTAGCTGTCAATATTTTGTTATACATTACTGAAGCAAAAACGTTTATCTCAACAATCTTCAACAATATATTATGATTTGTATGTCCTTTGGTGCATAATAAGGGGCCACAAGGGGCCAGAATGCGTAATCTTTGACGCTTTATGTCTCAAAAGTCAGAAATATTTTAGTAATTAATATTGAACAAAAGATGTTCAAAATCATGTTCTAAACAATAAGCAACCTTTCATTTTTCGCTAAATGTGCCCATTAAGGAGTTGAAGGGTTGGCCCCGAAATATTTCTTTTTTTAATAACTTGAAAACGAAACAGAATCTCTGAATAGTTGTTGAACATAAAGTGTTCAAAATCCTGAGAGCTTTAAGATGATATAAAGAAAAAAGGGCTGATCCCTAATATTACGGGCCCTGAGGGCCAAGAGTTGAATTTTAAAGTCTTTAATGTTCAATGTTTTCAGATTATGGAGGCAAAATTGTTTCTTCTTTACAATCTTTATCATTATTTAAGAATGAAATTCTCCATCAAAATCTTATCTTATCAAGAATCGGACGGAAGACCCACTCGTTGCTCGCAACGAGATCGTATCTAGTTATTATTATTTTTTTCTGTCGACATTTTGTGCAGACGATTTCTCAGAGATGCTTGGACGGATTTATATGAAATTTTCATGGATGATGTATCATGATCTGAAGTTAATATGTTTTCTTTAATTTTTCGAAATTCACTTCCGGTCGTGAATTATCGGCCTTTATTTGGACTTTTAGTGACCATTTTGTCCAGACAAAAACTCGAAAACGGCAAAAGTTAGAGTAACGAAATTTTTAGCGAATATAGTCGACATGTTGTAGTTTTGTACCTATATTTTCAAATCTTCTGGAAGTGCTTAGTATGGAAGCTCGGTAGGGGTCAAAATTTAGGACACGACTCAAGAGTGTTTTTTCGCGACATTTTGCACCATATCTTTTAAAGTATAAATATTTTGTAAAAGCATACTGAACATCATTTGTGCAGAATAACAAGATCTTTTAAATGTTATCAAGAAAAAAACGCTGACTCATCACATTAAGGGCAGAAAGGGGCCAAAAGTCTTTAATTGATAACTCTTTATCAGTTAATATTTTGTAATATAATATTGAAGCAGAAATGTTTATCTCAACAATCTACAGCTATATATCATATTTTCTATGACGTATGGTACATAATTAGGGGCCACAAGGGGCCAGAATGCCAAATCTTTGACGCTTTATATCTCGAGAGTGAGAAATATTTTGATAAGTAATATTGAACAAAAGATGTTTAAAATGATGTTCTAAACTATATGCAACTTTTCATTTTTCGCTAAATGTCCCCTTTAGGGAGTTGCAGGGTTGGCCCCTAAATATTTATTTTGCGAATAACTCGAAAACGAAAAAGAATCTCTGAATAGTTGTTGAACAAAAAGCGCTCAAATCCTAAGAGCTTGAAGATGAAATCCAGAAAAGGGGGCTGGACACTCAAATTAGGGGCCAAGAGGGGCCAAAAGTCTTTTTTTGATAACTCTTGAACAGTCAATATTTTGCTATGCTTTACTGAAGCAAAAATGTTTATCTCAACAATCTACAGCTATATATTATAATTTTTATGATGTATGGTACATAATTAGGGGCCGTAAGGGGCCGGAATGCCAAATCTTTGACGCTTTATATCTCGAGAGTGAGAAATATTTTGATAAGTAATATTGAACAAAAGATGTTCAAAATCATGTTCTAAACAATATGCAACCTTTCATTTTTTGCTAAACGTCCCCATTAAGGAGTTGAAGGGTTGGCCCCTAAATATTTCTTTTGCTAATAGCTCAAAAACAAAAAAGAATTTCTGAACAGTTGTTGAACACAAAATGTTCAAAATCTTAAGATCTTTAAGATGAGATCAAGAAAAAGGGGCTGGTCACTCAAATTAGGGGCCAAGAGGGGCCAAAAGTCTTCAATCGATACCTCTTTATCAGTTAATATTTTGTAAATACATTACTGAAGCAAAGATGTTCATCTCAACAATCTACAACTATATATTATGATTTTCATGTCGCATGGTACAAAATTAGGGGCCACAAGGGGCCAGAATACTAAATCTTTGATGCTTTATATCTCGAAAGGGAGAAATATTTTGATAAGCAATATTGAACAAAAGTTGTTCAAAATAATGTACTAAACAGTATGCAACCTTTCGTTTTTTGATAAACGTCCCTATTAAGGAGTTGAAGGGTTGGCCCCTAAATATTTCTTTTGCTAATAGCTCAAAAACGAAAAAGAATTTCTGAACAGTTGTTGAACACAAAATGTTCAAAATCTTAAGATCTTTAAGATGAGATCAAGAAAAAGGGGCTGGCCACTCGAATTAGGGGCCAAGAGGGGCCAAAAATCTTCAATCGATAACTCTTTATCAGTTAATATTTTGTAATACATAACTGAAGCAAAGATGTTTATCTCAACCATCTACAACTATATAGTATGATTTTTGTGTCATATGGTACATAATTAGGGGCCACAAGGGGCCAGAATGCTAAATCTTTGATGCTTTATATCTCGAAAGGGAGAAATATTTTGATAAGCAATATTGAACAAAAGTTGTTCAAAATAATGTTTTGAACAGTATGCAGCCTTTCATTTTTTGCTAAACGTCCCCATTAAGGAGTTGAAGGGTTGGCCCCTAAATATTTCTTTTGCTAATAGCTCAAAAACGAAAAAAGAATTTCTGAACAGTTGTTGAACACAAAATGTTGAAAATCTGTAGATCTTTAAGATGGGATCAGGAGAAAGGGGCTGGGCACTCAAATTAGGGGCCAAGAGGGGCCAAAAGTCTTCAATCGATACCTCTTTATCAGTTAATATTTTGTAATACATTACTGAAGCAAAGATGTTCATCTCAACCATCTACAACTACATATTATGATTTTCATGTCACATGGTTCAAAATTAGGGGCCACAAGGGGCCAGAATGCTAAATCTTTGATGCTTTATATCTCGAAAGGGAGAAATATTTTGATGAGCAATATTGAACAAAATTTGTTCAAAATAATGTTCTTAACAGTATGCAACCTTTCATTTTTTGATAAATGTCCCCATAAAGGAGTTGAAGGGTTGGCCCTTAAATATTTTTTTCGCTAATAGTTCAAAAACGAAAAAGAATTTCTGAACAGTTGTTGAACACAAAATATTGAAAATCTTAAGATCTTTAAGATGAAATCAAGAAAAAGGGGCTGGCCACTTGAATTAGGGGCCAAGAGGGGCCAAAAATCTTCAATCGATAACTCTTTATCAGTTAATATTTTGTAATACATTACTGAAGCAAAGATGTTCATCTCAACCATCTACAACTATATATTATGATTTTCATGTCGCATGGTACATAATTAGGGGCCACAAGGGGCCAGAATGCTAAATCTTAGATGCTTTATATCTCGAAAGGGAGAAATATTTTGATAAGCAATATTGAACAAAAGATGTTCAAAATAATGTTCTAAACAATATGCAACCTTTTATTTTTTGCTTAACGTCCCCATTAAGGAGTTAAAGGGTAAAAAGAAAAAGAATTTCTGAAAAGTTGTTGAACACAAAATGTTCAAAATCTTAAGAGCTTTAAGATGATTTGAATAAAAAGGGCTGATTCCTAAAATTAGGGGGCGTAAGGGGCAAAAGGCCAATTTTTTAAAGTCTTTAATGTTCAATGTCTTTTTACATATTGTGGTAAATCATTATTTTAGAATGAAAAGCGCAATCAAAATCTTATTTCATCTCATCAAGAATTGGACGGAAGACCCACTCGTTGCTCGCAACGAGATCGTATCTAGTTATTATTATTATTATTATTATTTTTCTTCCAACCGATTTTGTGCAAGCGATTTCTCAAAGATGGGTCGTCCGATTTATACCAAACTTTCAGATCTAAAAGATATTCAATTGATCTTGATAGGTTATTTTGCTTTTTGATGATCTCACTTCCGGTCGTGAGATATGGTCGATTTTCTGATTTTCAGAGGGTCGGCTTGTCCAGGAAACTCCTCCGAAACGACTTAAGATATCGACTTAAGATTTTCAGTGAAAGTAAAGGAGGTTTAGTGAGTTGTAATTGGGTCTCCAAATCTTTCTAGCGCAAAAGGCGCCGGAGCTCGGTAGGGGCGAAAAAATGTCTCAGAAATATCTCACAAAATTTGACACATTTTGTTTCATATCTTCATACCCAATCATAATTTGTTAAAGCATATTGAAGAAAAAATGTGCAAAATCACAAGACCTTTCATTTGATGTCAAAAATATGGGACTGACCCCTAAAATTAGGGGCTCAGAGAGGCCAAAAGTCTTTTATCTATAAATCTCTAATGATCAATATTTTGTTATACATTACTGAAGCAAAAGTATTTATCTTAACTATTTGCAACAATATATGATATAATTTTGATCATATGTTACGTAATTAGGGGTCACAAGGGGCCAGAATGTCAAATCTTTGACGCTTCATATCTCGAAAAGGGTGAATATTTTGATAAGCAATATTGAACAAAAGATGGCAGATTAATGTGCTAAACAATATGCATACTTTCAATTTTTGTAGAACGGCCCCATTAAGGACTTGTATTAGTGGCCCCTAAATATTTTAATTCAGTTTATCTCAATAACGAAAAAAATCTCTGTATAGATGTTGAACAAAAAGTCTTTGAATTTACAAGACCTTTAAGAGTGGACCCTAGATATTTATATAAAGCATATCTCCTAAACGAAAAGAAATCTCTGAATAGGTGTAGAACAAAAAGTTTTTAAAATAACAAGACCTTTCGTTTGATACAGTCCCTGAAACGTTCTACTTTCCCACCTGAACGGTGAACGAACGCTGAACGAACAGTGAACGAACGCAGAGCTAACGGTGAGTGAACGATGTGCGAACGGTGAACGCAACTTGGTGAACGATGTGTGAACGGTTAGTGAACGCAGAACGCGAACGGAGCGCAAACGCAAGCGCAAAGTGAACGGTGAACGAACGGTGAACGCAAGATGAACGATTCTTTCGGAATGCCTTCGGTCTTTTCCTTGTATTGAAATTATTCTTTTATTCTATAATTCAAATGTCAAAAATAAATATAAATAAACAATAGATAAACAAAAGAGAAATAAATAGATAAATGAATGACTAATAAAAAAAAATCGACGCATACGTATGTTTAAATCGATATTTTAATAATATGATTTTAATCGCCGTCAAACGTGTATTTGTTACCGCGTGTAGTTAAAAAAAAAAATTCTTATATAGTAAATAATTATGCTTAGTCTTTTAACTAATAAAATAATGTGGACTTTAGTAGATAAAACTTCAACTGAGATAAACAATAGATAAATAAATTAATTAATCAATCAATTAATTAATTAATAAATAAAAACATTTTTTTCTGCACATACCTATGTTTAAATCGATGTTTAAATCGCCGTCAAACGTGTATTCGTTATCGAGTGTACTTAAAAAAAACTAATTAATCTACTTATATAGTAAATAATTATGCTTATTCTTTTTACTAATAAAATAATGTGGACTTCTGAAGATAAAACTACTACTTATAGAATGAATTAATTACATTGTACGGGGTTGAAACACCCGTACATGTATGTATTTCCGTGCCAAAGCGATTCTAAGTAAAATAACGGATTTTTTTTAAATTCACAATTATCTGTTGACATCGACTGTTATCGTACTGCATAAAAATTCTCTTTTTATTTAAATTCTACTGCAAAATATTCTATATTTATGTGCCTTTTTATTCTTTTATAACGATTATTTTAGCTAGTTTCTTCATGTATCTGTAGACATTTCCAGGCCGTGATTATACTCGGTTAAGATGTTGGAAAGAGGCATTCAAATTATTTGTAATATATGTGTAGATTAAATTTTCAAAACTAAATAAGTAATGTGTTGTCATAATTTTTATTGAACAGAGAAATGTACGAGAGAGAGAGAGAGAGAGAGAGAGAGAGAGAGAGAGAGAGAGAGAGAAAGATAACCCCCTCGATTCTCAGATATATGTTGTATCAAATAAAAATTCTAATTATTTTTCCTAAATATTCCAAGCAATAAATGTAATCTTTTTTTTTAAATTAATAAATCCATTTGACATTAATCATTGGCTTTTATTCCATCATCAAGTTCACACAGTTCACAGGAAGTCCGTGCTACATTTGTAGTAGCGTGCTTGTGCTGTCAATCAAAATAATTCGACACAGTGGAGGTGTGGAAATCGCGTTTCACCGAACATGCCGAAGGCAAAGAGTCACTTAGTATTCCAAGAAATTTTAATATTTTCCCTATCATTTCTAGATCTGATTTTTGCATTCCTGCATAAAAAAAATAATTCGAATATATACTTGGAAGGATTAAGTTTTAAATTAAATGTGAAACATATTCCCTGCCAATTTAAAATACTACTGTCGGCACAAGTTTATACTAAAATACTATTGTTTAATGACTGTTTGATGTTGTTTTAAGACTGATTTTCTTGTGTTAAAATAAAAATTAAATATTAATTAAAATATACTGACAAAACTCAATAAGAATTTTATTTCGGGAGAAAAGGCACCGGGGGGGGGGGGGGGGTGTTCTTAATTATACTGAAAAGCAAAAAACATATTTTGAAACATATGTTTAGGTACGGCGAAGGAAGGAATTTTTCTTCTCTAATAATAGACTATTTTAAACAGTTGGTCTTTTCTTAAATTTAAAACCACACCATCAATTTAAATAGCTCTAAAGATATTTAATTAACTGAATATTTGCAGTACTGTTCATAATTCTCGAACCTACATGTAGTTTGAATACGTGTTACTGTAGAAATAATTTTTTTACGTATTCTTGTCCTGTAAAAGACTTGGATTAATTATTATACATCCATTAATAATTTGTCCTCTTTAAAATTACATCAAATTGATGCCGTGCGTGAGGCATTTGTACATTGCCCTTTGACTTGGATTAATTATTATACATCCATTAATAATTTGTCCTCTTTAAAATAATATCAAATTGATGCCATGCGTGAAGCATTTGTACATTGCCCTTTTTTGAATTTAATATTTTAGCATCGTTCTACGTACATGTAGGTTTTTAATGTATTAATTATTTTCCAGGGAAAATTCATGAAATAAGTAAAAGCTGAGTTATAATAATAGAAATATAAGTATCATAGATAATTTTTGCAATGAAATAATCATTCTTCAAACACGATATCTAAGTTATTTAATTAAAAAACATGTAAATCCTTACCATCAAAAAGATAAGTCCTTTCACTTCGGAGTTCCGAATGACAATGAAGACTGAACGATAAGTGAACGGTGAACGCAAAGTAAACGGAACGAAGAGCGAACGCTGAACGTTTTGTGAACGGTGAACGCGAGCGCACGGTGAACGGTGAACGCAATACTGTGAACGAAAAGCGAACGGTGAACGCACGCTGAACGAACGGTGAACGCACGCTGAACGAACGGTGAACAAACGGTGAGCGAACGAAAAAATGGGAAAGTAGAACGTTTCAGGGACTGTATCAAGAAAAAGGGTCTGACTTCTCAAATTAGGGGCTCAGAGGGGCCAGAAGTATTTCATCTTTAACTCTTTAATGATTAATTTTTTGTGATGCATTACAGAAGCAAAGATGTTCATATTAACAATTTGCAACGATATATTATAAAATTTTGATCATATGCTACGTATTTAGGGTCACAAGGGGCCAGAATGTCAAATCTTTGACGCTTCATATCTCAAAAAGGGGGCAAATTTTGATAAGCAGTATTGAACAAAAGATGGTCAGAATAATGTTTTAAACAATATGCATACTTTGAATTTTGGTAAACTGGTCCCATTAAGGACTTGTGGGCCAAATATTTATATTAAGCATACCTCCTAAACGAAAAGAAATCTCTAAACAATTGTAAAACAAAAGTCTTTGAAATCTAAAGACCTTTCGTTTGATATCAAGAAAAAGGGACTGACTCCTCAAATTAGGGCTCAGAGGGGCCAGAAGTCTTTCATCTTTAACTCTTTAATGATCAATATTTTGTAATAAGAGTTCATTATGAGAAGCAAAGATATTCATTTTAACGATATGCAACAATATGTTATAATATTTTGATCATATGTTACGTAATAAGGGATCGCCAGGGGCCAAAATGCTATATTTTTTATGGTTTAAGTCTCGAAAAGGGGGAGTATTTTTATAAGCAATATTGAACAAAAGATGTTCAGAATATTGGATAAAAAACAGAAACTTTAAATTTAATTAAGAAAAACTTAATGTCATTCTCTTTTAACGAATATCTCAGTCAAAATCACATCTCATCTTATCGAGAAATTCAACGGAAGACATACTCGTTGCTCGCAACGAGATCTCATCTAGTTATCATTATTATTAAGGTCTTCCGTCTTCACGGAAGACCTTATAGTGATTCTACTGTTTCTTATTAAGGTCTTCCGTCTTCACGGAAGACCTTATATTGATTCTATTGTTTCATATTATTATTATTATTATTATTATTTTTTTGACTTTCTAATTTTGTGCACGCGATTTCTCAAAGACTACTGGATGAAATTAAATGAAATTTTGAGGACAGATGTGCTGTTACATGAATTTATTATACCCGAGAGAAAATTTGGAAACTCACTTCTGGTGCCAAGTTACGGAAAATTTTCTGAAATTAAAATGACATTTTGCCCACGATTAAACTCAAAAACGTTAAAAGATATCAATATGAAATTTTCAGGGATTATAGATCGTGATATATACTATCCAGGACGCGACGTTTTGTTAGTCGTCGGTACTTCCTGTCGTTAGGAGAAGCGAATTGAAAAAATCGTATTTTCTAACTTTTTTGTTTTTCAATATTTTTTTATTAATTTTTGGAATGATAATAGAGACTCTTTGATTGATGCTTACTATATAAGTTGTTTGGATATTGATTTGTCGGAACTCTAGATATTAACATTTGAAAATCTGAAGCGGGACCAAGATGGCGGCTCTTTCTGTCAACTCCGCCATTTCGCGAGTAGGGGTTTATGGAGGCAGCTGAGCGTTTGATTAAACGATTCTGACATAAGGATACATGAAATGTAAAAAACTACTTCGACTCTCACGTAGTAGTGAAATGGTTGGAGGAGTTACCTCCCGTTACTTGTTTATATTATAATAGCTAATCAATGTAAATATTGTAAATAATTGGTGAATTGACAAAAGAATTATACAAGTAATATTGGTAAATGATGTTCTGTTAGAAAATAATAATAGTGTTGCCAAAAGAAAGGCAGTCTGTAGTATTTTATCAATATGATATCTGATAACTTATGATCATTGATTAAGTTGAGGTACAAGGGGGCAGTACAGCCAATTGGCTTGTGTTTTCATTTTGGTACAGAAACCAATTAGTGTATCGATCAAATCGAATTGTGCAAAGTTGCCGTAGTCAGTGACTAGTTAAAATATAGCTGTGTGACGTTAGCTATAGGTTTGTCATTAGGTCAGAGAAGCTCTCACAAAGTTAAATACTGTGTAAGTATATTGTAGCTACTTGGCTAGGGTTATATAGGCAACTTGGTAAGCAGTAAGACACCAGGCAGGTGTTAAAGGCTAAATCAAGAGGCACCAGGCAGGTGGCTGTTGACTTATATAGTCAGTTGTAGGTGAGGCAATTGTCATATGGCACCAGGCAGGTGCCGGTATTAACTGAAGATATATAAGTGTTCAAAGCACTTAGGTCATTTGATTTAAGGACACCAGGCAGGTGTCATATCATTATCTGTAAATATTGCATTCAATCATATCCCCAGGAAAACTCGGTAATCCGAGCACGGACCTACTGACCGCTCAGGTCCGACACGTTACAGTAGTAAGTTGCAATTGAGTGTCAATCATAAAACTGGGCTAGATACAATATGTAATGTGTATAATGTGTTACATATACTTTCTTAACGTCGAAATAAAATAAAGGCGCTAAGAATGTTTTATTTTTAAAATTTAATTGAAGCTATGATACCTATTTAATAGATCACTCCAAAGAAAAGGCGCGAATATTTACTCGTGGCGTTGTGCGCGAAATTATGAATGCTTTTTATAATTCTTAGACAGGTGAACTGTTGCAAAAGTATACACAAGTATGTTTAGAGCAGTACTCCCAATAGCTTAATGGTTAGCGCGTTGAGGATAAAAAAGTAAAAAAAAAGGGGGGGGGGAAATTCACGTTGGCGACATAGGTTCAATCCTCCTTGTGACCAAAATTTTGAATCTCTTTTCAGCTCGATTTTACGTGGGTTTCTTTCCTAAAACGGACGGAAGACCTCTCGTTGCTCGCAACGAGATCGTATCTAGTTATTATGTTCCCCAAACGAAGTTGGGGAACATATTGTTTTTACTCTGTTTCTTATTAAGGTCTTCCGTTTCAGACGGAAGACCTTATAGTGATTGTACTGTTTCTTTTTATTAAGGTCTTCCGTCTTCAGCGGAAGACCTTCTTGTTATTCTTAGGTTTCTTTTTCACTTTTATTATTATTATTATTATTCTTTTTTTTCTTACCGATTTTGTGCACGCGATTTCTCGAAAACGGCTCGATGGATTTCAACGAAACTTTCAGGACTTATGTAACATTACTTGAACCTTATGCATTTTTTCTGTTTTGATGACTTCACTTCCGGTTTGGAAATATTGCCGATTTTATGAATTTTAAAGGGTCAGGTTGTCTCCAGACTTTCTCAATAATGTCTCTAGATATAAACATGAAACTTTCAGGTATGATAGAGCAAAGTCTATAGATATGCGTAACGTCTTTAGTTTTTACCGGAAGTGCAGTACGTCGGCGCTGGCTATGGCTCGAAAAATGACAAATCGCAAATTTCAAAATTTTTAACACCTTTTCTACGATATCTTTTTACCTGTAAACATTTTGTTTAAACATATAGAACAAAGGAAGTGTAAATTTTCAAGATCTTTCAAATGATATCTTAAAAAAAGGGCTGGCCCCTTAATTTAAGGGCCTAGAGGGGCCGAAAGTTTTTCTTTCATAAGTCAAAAAGTATTAAGAATTTGTAAGGGGTCAAAGAAGCTAAGTTGTTCAAAATGTCAAGCTTAAAGTAGGGGCCTACTCGTGGTAAACCGGAAGCCGGAATTAGCCGTTTTCGGTTTTAATATTATGGTTCATATAACATTAGCAAGAACGTAAACAATATCTACGGAAGTGTTGGAGGGGTGTATAAAGATGATTGGGGTATTTTTGTACAAGGATTGAGATTTATACAGTATAAAAACAAGCGCGAGGTCGAATGCCAGTCATTTCAGATATAGTTTACCTAGGATGATATATTGATACTATACGTTTATGATTGCATTGATTGGCCAGTACAACTCCAATATTTCTTATGTATACCTATTTACAGAAAACGTAGGAAATAATTTGCTCTTATGTCATTAAATAATTCTTTTTGTTCATTGTTTTTATTTGTGCAAAATGGGTATGATATGCAGATGGGATTTTCCTACTTTCGTTTTGACGGTAAATTTTCTACATACGAATGAAGGTACGCAGTCACAATAAAAAAAATCAGCACTGGCTACTAATGTTGTATGTGAAATTTTAGACATAATTTGCTTGCAAGACATTGTATATGTTGCTTATAATCTTTTGTAAGTAGTAATAGGCATCCAGGAAAGTCGTATCATAAGTAGTGGACATGCCCCCCCCCCCCCCCTCCCCTCGTATTTAAAATATTCAGCCTTAAATGTGAGAATAAAATTTATGTTTATGATTAGGAATGGGTGTACAAATATTGATAAAATTGTTCTTAAAAAGAATATTTTACTATTTAGCTGATTTATAAATTTTTTTGTTGACATAAAAGGCTTTAGCTATTAAACTGCGATGGGGTTACCTGTATGTTTTACCCCATATCTCGGTGAAAAGACAGATGACCAATAAATTTATCATGCCTAAGAGATACTTCAAGCATCGGTTGACATAATTAAAGACAAAAAAATCAGGGTAAACAAATTAATTATTCTAGTAGAGAGCTTTATTTGAGTTTTGAGCTCAGTTACTTTATTAGTAAAATGATATTAATTCTTCAATATTTTCTTAGATTGAACCAGTAATGTGTACTGCAGCCTGAAATTATTCATTGTTATCCTTATCCTTGTGATTTATGTTCAAAAGAATTTATTTGCTGTGTGCTATGACATAAAATATAGACCGTCTTTATAACAGTCGTGATTTTGTTTTTGGTACAAAAGGGTACATGAGTGTTTCACGCCCTATCTCATTAAATATATAGATTATCTATCTACTTTTTGTGCTTTTTAAGTAGATAAAGCATCTCTTAATATAAATCAGGACAAAAATTGCACTGTTAACCAATAAATTCCACGAGTAGGGACCTACCTTAATCTACTGGCGTTGTCAAAATACGTCCGGCGTCGTCACTTCCGGCCAAACCGGAAGTAGTCGGAAAACGCGTTTTTTTTTTTTTTGCCGTTCTTGACAAGTTTTGTGGTTACATTAGTCTCTGGAAACATGAAACGTAATTTTTCCGTCCGTCGTCGTCACTTCCGGTCAAACCGGAAGTTGCAAAAAATGGCTTATTTTGAAGGTTTTGGTGCAAAAATGAAATTATAAAGTCACTGGAGACTTTTTAGCTCATTGCTTTCTTTTGTTCTGTCACTTCCGGCACTTCCGGTCAAAACTGGACGGAAGACCTACTCGTTGCTTTGCAACGAGCTTTGCTCTAGTTATTATTATTTTTTTTTCCCCTTTTCTTGTAAGACGGATTTCTCAGAGATGACTTGACAGATTTTCTTGAAATTTTCAGGCAAAGTGCAGAATAAAAATACGCTCAGACGTTTTTTTCATCTTTTCAAAATTCACTTCCTGTCGTCAGTTTTGTCCGATTTCCGCTTTTTTCAGAAATATTTTGTCATAGTCATATCTCAGAAACGGTAGAAAATTAAGACACCAAACTTATATGAGTTATAGATCTTGATATGTAGGCGACCACAATTGGGTTAAGATCGTCCGGTGTCACTTCCGGTCGTCACAGGAAGTGATCAAAGAAATCAGAAATTTCAACTTTTCTTTCATGAAACTTTTTTTGCATCACATTATATAATCCTATTTGTAGTTTTAAAATATATCAGTCCCACTGGAAACAAAAACGACAACTTCCGATTATAAGAGAAAAACTGCATATTTTCAGTATTTTTCTTTCCCATAAATATTTCTTATAGATAAAGTATTTGTAATGATTTTTGGAAATGTTATTCAGACTGGAAATCTCTACAGTAACGTCAAATATCTTTTTAAAATTTACTTCCGGTCGCGTGATTTCCTGTCCTAAAAATGAGAAGTTATCATAGCTAGATCTCAAAAACGGTAAGAGATTAAGACACCAAACTTATAGGTGTGGTAGATTTTGATGAGTAGGCAAAAACGTTAGGAATAAGATCGTCCGCCGTCACTTCCGGTCGTCACAGGAAGTGATGAAAGAAATCAGAAATTTCAACTTTTCTTTCATGAAACTTTTTTTGCATCACATTATATAATCCTATTTGTAGTTTAAAAATATATCAGTCCCACCGGAAACAGAAACGACAACTTCCGGTTATAAGAGAAAAACTACATAATTTGAGTATTTTTCATTCCAGTAAATATTTTTTTACAAATGAAGTATTTATGATGATTTTTAGATATGTTATTCAGACTGCATATGTCTACAGTAACGTCAAATACCTTTGTAAAATTTACTTTCGGTCGCGTGATTTCCTGTCCTCGGAATGAGAAGTTATCATAGCTAGATCTCGTAAACGGTAAGAGATTAAGACACCAAACTTATAGGAATGGTAGATCTTGATGAGTAGGCAAATCTATTTGGGTTAACATCGTCCGCCGTCACTTCCGGTTATCACAGGAAGGGATAAAATTAATAAAAAGTATCAATTTTTCTTTATGGAATCTTTCTTCGTGATACATTATAGCATCTTATTTATAGTTTTGAAATATGTCAGTCCCGCTGAAAAGAGAAAAGACAACTTCCGGTTATGAGAGAAAAATTGCATAAATTTAGTATCATACTATCCCATAGATACTTTTTATAAAAAGAGCAATAAAAATGATTTTAGGACATGTTATTCAGACTGAAATGTCTAGAGTAACTTCAAATTTCTTTTCAAAAAATGTACTTCCGGTCACATGAATAACTTGCGTCTGATGTCACTTCCAGTCGCCATAGAAAGTAATAAAAGAATTAATGAAAATGATTTTAAAAAATGTTATTAAGACTATAATTGTCTAAAGTAACGTCGAGAATCTTGGTAAGCATATTCGCTAGCCAAGGGTTTCTGATACGCTACTCTCCTCATAAACCCTTGGCCTGCGGTGTTCATAGAAATTGGGATTTTTTTCCAGAGTCCTGATTGGATTTCAGTACACCGAGGTCGACCAATCAGCAATTGTTTTTTGTAAATGACGATATTTGCATTCGGGATACATCTTCACTCTTTAATCTCGGAAATGAAAAACGCAAGTAAACAACGATCCGTAAGATAGCATTCAATTCTATGAATAGCCATGGTGTCATCCAATATCGATTAAGAATCTCTATTGAAACTTCAGATTTGTCCTATAAATAATGAATAAACATAACTCAATTATTGCTTCTTAATTATTTTTGAAAAAACTTTGATTTAATTTTTTTTAACACGTTTCTTTATTTCTGGCGATGACGCAATCTGTGCGTACTTGATAGATTCGAGATCACGTGACGGAAAACAATTCCGTCTTTTAACTTCACCGTAGGCCAAGGGTTTATGAGGAGAGCAGCGTATCAGAAACCCTTGGCTAGCGAAGATGCTTGGTAAGTTACAACTAAGGTCGTTTGTTTCTTGAAATCATTATAAATATTATATGCCTTTTTAACATAGATAAAACCTCATTCATGCACATAGAGGAGAACGGAAGACTTTCTTTGTTGCTATAGCAACAAGAGTTTCTAGTTATTATTATTAAGGTCTTCCGACTTCCTTCGGAAGACCTTATTGTTTTCCTTCTGTTTTTTATTAAGGTCTTTCGACTTCCTTCGGAAGACCTTATTGTTTTCCTTCTGTTTATTATTATTAAGGTCTTCCGTCTTCAGCGGAAGACCTTCTTGTTATTCTTAGGTTTCTTTTCCACTATTTTTATTATTTTTATTATTGTTTTTTTTCTTACCGATTTTGTGCACGCGATTTCTCGGAAACGGCTCGATCGATTTTCATGAAACTTTCAGGACTGATGGAACATCAATCAAACCTGATACATAATTTTTTATTTTGATGACGTCACTTCCGGTTTCGAGATTTTGCGTTTTAGTGATTTTCAGAGGGTCACATTGTCCAGCACTTTTCTCAAAAGTGCTTTTATATAGAAACGTAAGATTTTCAGCGATGATAGAGCAACATGTGCTGATGTGACACACACATTTCTTATTTTCTCCCTCGTTTCACTCCTCCGCAAATAAATATTTTCTTGACTAATTTATTGAAAAACAAAGAAAAAGAATATACTGTAGGATTGTTGCGTTCGTTACAAATCGCATTTTTATTCAAAACATACAAATCAAACTACATGTAATAAATTTTACACGATAAACAATGCAAGGGCTGGGAGGGCAGGGAAAACCAAAGACACAAAATAACCTGCGATTCTTTGTAACGAACGTCGCATTAATCGAACATTCCCTGGTAAAGGTATTTATAGTGAGCGCTAAATCGCTCGTGCATGAAAAACCAGTTTCTTAAGATACGAAGTTTCACGGAGAATACCGAAGTAAAAACGTAAAGAAATAAATTTATTTTCTCCCTCGTTTCACTCCTCCGCAAATAAATATTTTCTTGACTAATTTATTGAAAAACAAAGAAAAAGAATATACTGTAGGATTGTTGCGTTCGTTACAAATCGCATTAAACAAAGGAGGGTAGGTGCAATAAATTAAAATAATTTTATAATCCAAGATTCATTGAAACCAGAATTTTATGTTTAAGATTGGCTTTTATATAACCGTCTTTGGCTTTATCCGTGACCCACCGACCATGTATTTTAAGCAATCGAACAGACACATTATCATTTGCAGCGGCTGTAACTCCGCCGCTACGTAAACTATGTAAAGCATATTTAGAACTGTCAAGGCCAATTTCATTTAAAGAAGACAACAATATTTTCCTAGCTCTTAATTGTATATGACGGAGGTTTGAGTTTATTTGAAACTTTGCATTTATTGAGGGATTTACAAAATTTACATCTGTAAACATGTAATCATTGGAAGACTTATCCATCTCAGACATGACGATGTTTAACCAAAACACAGGGCACAAATTGTTTCCAGTTTTTGCGTATATCACCGAATTTCCTCTCCTGTAGATATCCGTTTTGCTTCTGGGAATATCAATTTCGATGTGAGCACTTTCCCAATTGGTATCACATAATCGAATATTTCATACCAGAAAAACACAATAAACACATCACAAAGGAACTTATCCTCGCATGGGTACAAGTTTGAAGAAAATTCATGAGTCCGACTTATACTGTAGAAATACGCTTCCAGAAGCGACGTTGATACCCTCTGTTGCACCAAACCTCCCACAAAAAGAGCGACAGTAGATACTGATGCAGGAGGATGCGTAAATGAATGCTTCGAACACCAGTCTCTGAATTTAGAGAAATATATGACGTAGATCTTGTTCGTTGACTGAGTTTTGTATTTCTCATGATATGCGGCAAAGACTCCACTATACGTAGCTAAAAGGAAAATCGACTTTAAAGTTGTCAATATTTATCCATTGGCCTTGATAATTCTTCAATGTCTGAAATATATATTAACATGAAAGCACATTAAAATTCAAACCAAATTTGTACAGTAACCAATAATAGCCACGATATTATATCACACATATTTACAAGCAACTTTTTCATATAAATCATAAATTGGAGAGCAGTCCTCCTTGATTAAAAATCAGTCATCAAAATACTAGTATATGATTTTCAGAACCAGCATGTTAGATAATAATCTTATATTAGTACTGCAATCATTCAAATCTAGGAGAGCAGTCCTCCTTATTGGATTACAGTCATCCAATCATTTCATTTCAGTATGCATGCATATTGTACACTGGTTAACAGTCAACCTTTGTGTACTATTCTGTCCATATTTCACGATCAAAGCATGCAAATGAACATATCAATATAGTGTTCAACATCATAAATAGGAGAGCAGTCCTCCATGATTAAAAATCAGTCGTCAAAATACTAGTATATTATTTTCAGAACCAGAATGTTAGATTATAATCTTGCATTAGTATTGCAATCATTCAAATCTAGGAGAGCAGTCCTCCTTTTTGGATAACAGTCATCCAATCATTTCATTACAGTATGCATGCACATTGTACACTGGTTAACAGTCAACCTTTGTGTACTATTCTGTCCATATTTCACGATCAAAGCATGCAAATGAACATATCAATATAGTGTTAAAGTGACTTAATTACGAAGCATCCAATCCCAGTGCTAAAGCATTACTGATTAATTTGTAAATACTCTTACTCCTTATTGGATAACAGTCATCCAATCATTTCATTTCAGTATGCATGCACATTGTACATTGGTTAGCAGTCAACCTTTGTGTACTATTATGTCCATATTTCACTATCAGAACATGCAAATGAACATATAAATACATCTGTATGGTGTTACAATGACTTAATTACGAAGCATCCAGTTGCGGTGCTATAAAATTACTAAATGTTAGCAACAAATACGTTATTTTTATCAGAACATGAACTT
Source organism: Saccostrea cuccullata (assembly GCF_032062105.1). Taxonomy (NCBI): domain Eukaryota; kingdom Metazoa; phylum Mollusca; class Bivalvia; order Ostreida; family Ostreidae; genus Saccostrea; species Saccostrea cuccullata. The sequence goes on along the minus strand of NW_026932040.1, from coordinate 29,571 downwards.
TTTTTTTTTTTTTAATACTCGTATCTTTCACAAACCACAAGAACTTTCATTTTTCGTCGATCAAAGAAGATCAAAAAGGTGCTGAATTCCATTTCGGAACGATTAAGGCACCATATACACTGTAGAACCTTAATTTAATACATTTAAATGTTTTAGTGACCTCCCTATCAAATTAATAAATGGGAGGAACAATCCAAATCCTGTGACCAGTCGAAAGAAAATGCGTCGAATGCGCTTGTTCCATAGACCCTAAACAAAAAAAAATTATTTATTTATTTATTTATTTATTTATTTATTTATTTATTTTGACTTTTTTTTTTTCAAATCGCAAAGATATCGCAAATATAACGTCCCCAAACCTTATTTAAAAATGCAACAATATAATTGCTTATGCCCCAAGCGACAAAGTTTGCTTCGAATTCCACTTTTTGCTCTCGTAAAACCCAACTTACAGAAAAAGTGAATATAGTAAAAGCAAGAAATAAAAAATCCGAATTCATTGTGCCGAACTGCGAAATTCTACATGTAACATCGTTTTGATTGTGTATGTATACCGGGGTATGTAGTTTTACAAGTTTTATTTTCTAAAACAAAAACCCAAAAATTTTCACGAACATTTCAACTGTTTTAAGTTCTCTAAAAGTTGAACTTCGAACTCTCTCTGGTTCGACCCACATAACATGCAAAACTTTCTTAGTCGAATCTAACGTCACTCCACCCCTATCAAAATCACTAGCATCAGTAAAAACAATGCGTTCCGTATGCGATACCGTGGGGAAATAACCCTGGCGGGAATATATATATATAGGCTCTAACTCACACCTTACGAGCAGTGGAATTCTAACATTTTCATCCCAACATGATGCATTAGCAATAAACATTGACAGTTTGTTTGTTTGTTGTTTTTTTTTTTTTAATTTTTTAATTATCAATATCTTGCTATACAAAATTTTATTATTTATGTCGAGGGATACCATAAAAAACCGACATCAAAACCGAACCATTCTAACTTTGCATAGGACTCAAGATTACTTGTAGCATCAATAATAAGAAAACCGGCATGCAACAAATCTTTTTGAATATTCTGTAAAAATAAAATACAGTTTTGTTTTGAATCGCAATCCCAGCCATCGTCTAAATACATTAAAACTCCATATGCTTTAGCTCTCCAATACAATTCTAGTGGTCTAAATACTTTAGTAAAATATAACCAGCACTATTGAGACCGAAGGGTAGGACTGTGAATACGAAATAACGCTTTGAGCCATTGAAGTTCCAGGTTAAATTTACATGATGTTAAACACTTGTTAAACAAAATTTGACCATGAATAAACCTTTTTGGCAAAATTGAGATCCCCTGAAGACCCCTCGAATTTGAAAATTTCTTTTTAAAACGCATGCATTCACTTGTCAAAAATCAACAATCAACCTTTGCTTTTTATTCAATGGCGCCGAAACGGTATGTAGATTAACAAAATTGGCGGTTCAATTCATTCGATGGCTAACTCTTCTCATCAATTCCAAAATGTACATGTACGTTTCAATAACGGGAGAGGGGGCGCTCTGCATTTATGATTTGTTGTTAGACAAATATACGACTTTAGAATATGATATAAATTCTATACTCTAACCAAATTTGATAACATTTAAAATGTTATTGTTTTGTTTTATAGCATTCTTATAATTCAAGAGATTTTTTTTTTTTTTTTTTAACGATCTTAAACTGAAACAATTGAATTTTCAGCAGACACTGTCAAAGTCAGATTTATAGACTAATAAATGACTATTATACTCAACTTCATTATGAACCTCGCAATCTCTCCTCGTTGAGCTGAAACTGCTGTTTAATAAACTGACAGCGTCAATGACATCAAAATCCTGTCCAGAATTGAAGCTTGTCTCTGTACGTTGTTTTTAAGGAATATCTCTTTTAGAAGTTGAACTTGAAAATAAAACTTTGTAATCTAAACATGCCAAAGACACAAAATAACCTGCGATTCTTTGTAACGAACGTCGCATTGATCGAACATTCCCTGGTAAAGGTATTTATAGTGAGCGCTAAATCGCTCGTGCATGAAAAACCAGTTTCTTAAGATACGAAGTTTCACGGAGAATACCGAAGTAAAAACGTAAAGAAATAAATTTATTCTGCGGAAGCGCAGCACGTCGGCGCTCGCTATGGCTCGAAAAAAGACTTATCGTGAATTTCGAAATTTTTCACACATTTTTGGCAATATCTTTTTACACGTAAATATTTTGTTAAGAGATATAGAACAAAAGTTGTGAAGAATGTGACGATCTTTCGAAAAATATCAACGATAAGGGGCTGGCCCCTATAATAAAGGGCCAAAAGGGGCCGAAAGTTTTTCCTTTATATCTCAAAAAATATCGAGAATTTGTAGTAGGTCAAAGAAGCAAAGTTGTTCAAAATATTAAAGTTTATCTAATCGCATCGTCAAATTACGTCCGGCAACGTCACTTCCGGTCAAACCGGAAGTTGTCAAAAATTGCATATTTTTGTCGTTCTTGAAATGTTTTTGGGTAACATATGTCACTAGAAGCTTAAATCTGAATTTTCTGTCCGTCGTCGTCACTTCCGGTCAAACCGGAAGTAGCCAAAAATGGCTTAATTTTGCAATTATCAACATAGATTTGGAGGATTAATCCATTTTTGGACTTCATTAGTCATTTTTTTGAAAAATGAAAGTTATTTCCGGTCGAACATGACGGAAGACCTACTCGTTGCTTTGCAACGAGCTCGGCTCTAGTTCTTCTTCTAATTTTTTTTCTTACCGATTTTGTGCACGCGAGTTCTCGGAAACGGCTTGATGGATTTTCATGAAACTTTCAGCTCTGATAGAACATCAAAAAATCTAGAAATAAATTTTTTGATTTTGATGACGTCACTTCCGGTTCGGAGATTTTCGCGATTTTGTCATTTTTAGAGGGTCACTTTGTCCGGCAATGTTCTCAAAAACCGTTGAAGATAGAAGCATGAAATTTTCAGTGATGATAGAGCAACCTTTGGAGAAGTGAATTCAGTATATCATTTTTACCGGAAGTACGAAGCGCTGACGCTCGATGTGGTCCGAAAATAGTCCTATCAAGAATTTCAAAATTTTTGACACCTTTTCTACGATAACTTTTAACCTAGAAATATTTTGTTAAGACATGTAGAACAAAAAAAGTGAAGAATTACATGATCTTTCAAATGATATCTCAAAAAAAGGGCTGGCCCCTAAAATGAAGGGCCTAGAGGGGCCGAAAGTATTTCCTTTATATCTCAAAAAGTATTGAGAATTTGTAATACGTCAAAGAAGCAAAGTTGTACAAAATGTCAAGCTTTATCAAATGGGGTCGTCGGAATATGTCCGGCAACGTCACTTCCGGTCAAACCGGAAATAGTCAAAAATTGCATATTTTTGCTGTTCTTGACAGGTTTTAGGATATCATAAGTCACTGGAAGCTTAAATTTTAATTTTCCGTCCGTCGACGGTACTTCCGGTCCAACCGGAAGTTGCCAATAAAGGCTTAATTTTGCAATAATTAACATAAATTTGGAGGATTTAACCATTTTTGGACTTCATTTGTCTTTTTTTCTTAAAAGAAAGCTACTTCCGGTCAAACAGGACGGAAGACCTACTCGTTGCTTTGCAACGAGCTCGACTCTAGTTATTATTATTTTTTTTTTATAGTACAGCCGATATCTCAGCTATACGTGGACAGATTTAGAAGATTTCTCAGAGAAGATGCAACAGGTGAATATCTCCAGACGTGCTTTTCATTTTTTCAAAATTCACTTCCCTTCGTGATTTTTGGGTATTTGTGAATTTTTTAAAAGGCATTTTGTCCAGCAGTTTTCTCGAGAACGGCTAAAGATATGAAAGTGAAACTCACTGAGGTGATAGAACATCGAACTCCGTTATGGGCAACGACCTTCACTTTTCGTCGTCGGCACTTCCGGTCGTAAACGGAAGTGAATTTAAAAAGTCACATTTCTCAACTTTTTTGTTTTTCAATATTTTTCTTTAGTATTTACAGGGTTTATAGTGTGTCGTATGAGAATTCTGAATATGTGCTTAGTATCTTGATGCGTGCATTTATTGAAAAGATATGACCAAACCAAACTTTGTCCCACTGTTGGGGGTTCGAATCCCGCTGTGGGCGTTGAAATTTTTTTTTCTTTGTTTCGGTTTTTTTTTCAGTTGCAAATAACTTTTCTATCGTTTTTATCATGTATGGAAGACTTTGCCGATTTTTAAAAGCTATTTGTGAGATATTTTTAGGAATACATGTAATAATCATGAGATATGTTAAGAGTCTGCTGTAAATGAACTTTAACAAAAAAGATACATTCTGAAATGACGCAGCTAAGAATTCTAACGAAAATCTGTCGGAAGACCTGCTTGTTGCACCAGCAACAAGAACGCATCTAGTTAAGGTCTTCCGACTTCCTTCGGAAGACCTTATTGTTATTCGTCTGTTTTTTATTATTATTATTAAGGTCTTCCGTCTTCAGCGGAAGACCTTATTGTTTTTCTTCGGTTTCTTTTTCACTTTTATTATTATTGTTTTTTTTCTTACCGATTTTGTGCACGCGATTTCTCGAAAACGGCTCAACAAAATCTTATGAAACTTTCAGGACGTATGGAACATCACTTGAACTTTATGCGTTTTTTTCCGTTTCGATGACGTCACTTCCGGTCTAGAGATATCGTCGATTTTCTGATTTTTAAGGGTCATTTTGTCCACAATTTTCCCGAAAAGCGGCTCTATATAGAAACTTAAAACATTGAGGCTATGTAGAGCTATGTTTGGAGAGGTGCATCAGGTATATCAAATTTACCGGAAATGACGCACGTCGGCGCTCGCTATGGCCCGAAAATTGACCTATCACAAATTTCAAAATTTCTCACACCTTTTCTTCGATATCTTTTTACCTGAAAATATTTTGTGAAGACATAAAGAACAAAAGATGTGTAGAATTTCAACATCTTTCAAATGATATCTCGAAAAAAGGGCTGGTCCCTAAAATTAAGGGCCTAGAGGGGCCGAAAGTTTTTCCTTTATATCTCAAAAAGTATTGAGAATTTTAAATTTATCAAAGAAGCAAAGTTGTTTAAAATGTTTAGCTTTATCTAATGGAGTCGTCAAAATACGTCCGGCGACGTCACTTCTGGCCAAACCGGAAGTAGTCCAAAATTGCATATTTTTGCTGTTCTTGACAGGTTTTTGGATATCATATGTCACTAAAAAGCTTAAATCTTAATTTTCCGTCTCTCAACGTCACTTCCGGTCAAACCGGAAGTGGCCAAAATTTGCTTAATTTAGCAATAAATAACACAGATTTGAAGAATTAAACAATTTTGGGACTTCATTTCTCTTTTTTTTTTAAATGAAAGTTACTTCCGGTCAAACAGGACGGAAGACCTACTCGTTGCTTTGCAACGAGCTCGGCTCTAGTTATTATTATTATTCTTTTTTTCATAGCTGTGCGTGGATGGATTTGAAAGATTTTCACAGGGATGATGCATCATGAGAATATCTCCAGACGTGTTTTTTATTTTTTCGAAATTCACTTTCGTTCGCGATTTTGGGGGATTTTTGTTTTTTTTAAAAGGCATTTTGTCCAGCATTTTTCTCGAGAACGGCTAAAGATATGAAAGTGAAACTCACTGAGGTGATAGAACATCGAACTCCGTTCTGGACAACGACCTTTATTTTTCGTCGTCGGCACTTCCGGTCGCAAACGGAAGTGAATTTAAAAAGTCTCATTTTTCAACTTTTTTGTTTTTCAATATTTTTCTTTTTGATTTACAGGGTTTATAGTGTGTCTTATGAGAATTCTAAATATATATTTAGAATCTTGATGCGTGCATTTATTGAAAAGATATGATCGAACCAAACTTTGTCCCACTGTCGGGGGTTCGAATCCCGCCGTGGGCGTTCCCAAATTTTTTCTTTTTTTCTGTAATACAGTCAATTCTCGAATTATCGCCATTCGATTCATCGCCATTTTCGCAATACCGCCATGATTTCCCAAGAACGTTTTTCCTGCTATATAAAATTCTCTTTATAACGCCAAATTCGCATACCGCCATCCGCCACCCTGTTTTCAAAACAAACGTCCATTTTTAAGTGTCAATTATCTCGATATACCGCCACAGGTGCGTGCGGTCAGTGAAGCGCGGCTAATTGGTTGACGCTATCCCTGTTATAAAGCATGCAAAGCCAGACAAGGTACACGCAATTAAATAATTAAATTAGAATTAAATGAACAAATAATTTTAATATGAACTGTTACAATGATTTTGTTCTGTTGTTTTGTTTAAAAAATCATTTAGTCACGGCTTCGCCACGAAAGCGGTAGTTGTGAAAGTACGCCGAATACGATATTATTTTGATGATCTCTGCTTTAAACAATGCAAAGTTTGCTTAAAAATGATTATACGGTATAAATTGTGAGCGTTTCACGAACAATGATGCCACAAACAATAAATTTATTCAAGAAACTATTTTACGTACTGTCAGCAATATATCACGACGATCGACCCAGCATGTTTTTTCAATATCAGACGTGCCGATTTACATGTACATAAATGCACATGTACATGTCTTTATTTCATAACTGCACATACTGTTTTAAAGAAATTGTACATAAAAAAAAATACTTGAAGTATTCTAAAATTTAGAAATGTGTTTTGTATACATGTACATGTAATTATAAAAATAGAAACGCTTTATGGTATTTCTAAGAACGGTAACTCTACTTCTTGTTTCCTAAAATATGGGAAATTCAAATCATCGCCAAATTCGTTATACCGCCATGATTTCTAAATTACAAAAGGTGGCGGTTTATCGAGAATTAACTGTATTTTAATTGTAAATGACTTTTCTCACTTTTTATAACATGTATGAAATATTTTGCCGATTTTTCAACGCTATATTTAAGGTTATTTTGAGGTTATCTGTAATAATCATGATATATGTTGAGAGACTGCTGTAAATGAACGTAAAGGGAAAAATACATTCTGAAACCTATTTCATGGGATGATGCAGCATAGATATCTAACGAAAAGTCGGTCGGAAGACCGCTTGTTGCTTTAGCAACAAGAACGCATCTAGTTAAGGTCTTTCGTCTTCACGGAAGACCTTATAGTGATTCTACTGTTTCTTATTATTATTATTCTTTTTATTATTTTTTTGACTTTCTAATTTTGTGCACGCGATTTCTCGAAGACTACTGGATGGAATGACGTGAAATTTTCAGAAAAGATGTGTCGTAACATGAATTTTGTATATCCGAGAAAAAATTTGAAAACTCATTTCCGGTGCCAAGTTACGCACAATTTCCTGAAATTAAAATGACATTTTGTCCGCGATTAAACTCAAAATCGGTAAAAGATATCAACATGAAACTTTCAGGGATTTTAGATCGTGATATATACTATCCAGGACGCGACACTTTGTTCGTCGTCGGTACTTCCTGTCGTTAGGAGAAGCGAATTGAAAAAATCGTATTTTCTAACTTTTTTGTTTTTCAATATTTCTTATTAATTTTTGGAATGGTAGTAGAGATTCTTTGATTGATGCTTACTATATAAGTTGTTTGGATATTGGTTAATCAGAACTCTAGATATTACTATTTGAAAATCTGAAGCGGACCCAAGATGGCGGCTGTCTCTGTCAACTCCGCCATTTCGCGAGTAGGGGTTTATGGAGGCAGCTGAGCGTTTGACTAAATGATACATGAAAAGTAAAAAAACTACGTGGACTTTCACGTAGTAGTACACTGCAATTCAGTTTCAATCTTAAAGCTTTATTTCCGTTTCACTGCTTTAGTGTAACTGGGCTAGATACGTGTGTACAATGTGTTAAATATATTTCTTAAAGTCGAAATAAAATAAAGTCGATAAGAAGTTGTTTTATTTTTTTTTTTTTTTTTTTTTTTTCTGCGCATGTTAAATATATTTCTTAAAGTCGAAATAAAATAAAGTCGATAAGAAGTTGTTTTTTTTTTTTTTTTTTTTTTTTATTTTTTTATTTTAACACTTTCACATGTACATATAAAATAATTTTCATCAATTGGTACACAGTAACATCGGGTCTACACACAATATAGTAGAACATGTAGAATGTGAAAGGTGTTTTGAAAAAAAAAGACAAAGAAAAGGGGGAGGGGTCAGCAAGAAAAAAAAACCTTTCTTCTGTTACAAATAATACAAAAAAATAAAAAATCACTCAAATAAATTATTAGATGTACATGTATATATTAGCTTGTATATGTAACTCTGTTACTTACAATGTATCACAAATATTTTGCCAATGCCTTTCATATTCATCATATTTACAATTCTTCATCAATAAAAATTTTTCAATCAAAATTCTATCTGTGATCTTCTTTAAGACAACTTCATCATCTATTCTTGGAACATTCTTATATTTACTGGCAAAAATAAATTGTTTTACAATAAGTATTAAAAGGTTTTGAAATTTATAAACATTCATATTTTCATATTTACCAAATAGTATTGCTTGTTTATCAAAACAACAATGAATATTAAACTTATTTAAAATCCATTCTTCAATAGTACACCAGAGTTCTTTTACATGGAAACATTCAACAAATAAATGATCAATTGTTTCTATGTCACTTCTGCAGAAACTACATGCTGGAGAATCGATCAATTTTAGTCTAAAAAGATAATAATTAGTTGGGATGATTCTATGTAAGATTTGAAACTGTAGCCATTGAAGTTTAGATTCTTGGGTTATTTTAAAAGGAAGTTCAAATATTTTAGCCCAGTCTGCCTCATCGAAGATAAATCTGTTTTCTCTCCATTTTTTGATTGAGTTAGCTGGCTCTTTCTTTTTACTTATAAATATGTTATACATATCCTTACAACCTTTATCATGTTTATAAAATATAAAAATGGAATTTGGAAGATGTGGTCCAATCAACTTAGCATTTTTAATTTCATCACAGTTTATATTTTTCAGTCTATCTAACACTGCTATTCTAAGACCATTATAATCAACAAAATTTGTTTTCACTTTCAAGTTTATTAATGAGTCGAGACTTATGAAACTACCCTCGTTGTTAAAGAGGTCAGTAAGAAAAACAATGCCTTCATTAAAATAGTTTTTCCAAAAAAAAGATTTATTATTAATTTTAATCCTTGGATTATTCCATATATGTTCAAAGAGCACATGCCTGTCCTTTTCTTGATTTATTATAGTTAACCTTGCCCAGCTTGACAGAACTTCTTTCCAAAAAACATTATTTAATCTTGTTGAGAGATTCAGAATATAATCAGAACCCCTTATCCAAAGATTGTTTATATCTACTTTTAGTTCAGCTTCCAATAATTTTACCCAGTTTGCTTGTGAGTGGATAAGTCTTCTAATCCAACTTGATTTAAGGGCAGAAATGAATTCTGTATAATCAATCATGTTTAGACCTCCATATTTATAATCCTGGATTATAACATTTTTCTTTACCTTGTGAGTTTTGCTACCCCAAAGAAAATTATACATTTCAGTCTCAAACATCTTCAAAAAGTCTGACTTAGGGTTTGGTAAAGTAAGAATTAAATGGTTTAATTTGGGTAATATTAAAGTTTTAATTTTGGTAATATTAAAGTTTTAATTACTGTTAACCTTCCAATTGGGGTAAGTTTCCTTAAACTCCACTTACGTAACAAAGTTTTGATTTCATTTAGCTTTATGGAATAATTAAGATCAAGCATTTCATTCAAGTTTACTGAAAATTTTATTCCAAGAAGATCAAATATTGAATTTTCCCAGTCAAGCTTCCACCTTGAGTGATGAAATACATCCCTTGAAAATTTTTTACTTCCAATCCATATCATTTTAGTTTTTAAGAAATTTATTTTTAAGCCTGATATATTAGCAAAATAATCTAATTCTCGGAGAATACCATCCATAGATCTTGGTGAACCATCTGAGATAAGAGAAGTATCATCAGCATATTGAGAGAGTTTGTACTCTTCACCCTCAATTGTTATACCTTTGATATCTTGATTATTACGAATTAAGATTCCAAGAATTTCAGCACATAACAAAAAGAGATAAGGTGAGATCGGATCACCTTGTCTGCATCCTCTTTGGGGGAAAAGATAATCTGAAGTAAATCCATTTTGTATAACACATGATTTAATACCATTATAGAAGGTTCTAATCCAATTTTTAAAAGAGGGTCCAAAATTAAAAAAGTCAAGGGTTTGATATATAAAGTTCCATGAAATTGTATCAAAAGCCTTTTCGAAGTCAATTAACATCAAAAGACCAGGTATTTGATTATATTCTGTATAATGCATTATATCATATATCAGTCTAATATTCTCTCCAATAAATCTACCTTTTATAAATCCAGTTTGGTCTCTATTTATCAATTTGCCCAATTTAGTTTTCATTCGTTCCGCGATGCATCCTGATGCTATTTTATAAACAACATTTAAAAGACTAATGGGTCGCCAGTTTTTTAGAAATTGTTTTGGCTTTCCTGTTTTTGGGATACAAGTAATGATTCCTAATTTATTTGAGTCTGAGAATTGAAGTTTTTCATTTGAATTATTTATTGCTCTTGTAATAAAGGAGCCAATATCTTTCCAGAAAAATTTGAAAAATTCACATGTAAATCCATCCGGTCCTGGACTTTTGTCATTTTTCATTTGTTTTAAGAAGTTTAAAACTTCAAAATTTGTTACAGGACCTTCCAGACTGTTTGATTCTTCTCTACTTAATTTGGGAATATCATAATCTTTAAGTCTGTCATGAATATTTTCAGAATCTACATTTTCCCTTTTCTTATATAAGTTATCATAGAAAGCTTTCGTTTCATTTAATATCTCGCTTTGGGAAGAAACAATTGATCCATTGTCCTTTTCTATTTTAGGTATTTGCTTACTTACGTAGTTTCTTGATTCTAAACTTACAAAATATTTTGAGGGTTTTTTCCCCCTCCTCAATCCATTTGACCTTTGACCTTATGCATTGACCTTTAAATTTTACGTTCTTTATTTCTTCTACTTCTCTTTTCTTTTTTCAAGTTCATTAATTAACTGATCTGTTAAATTCTGCTCTAATTCTAATATTTCTCTCTCTAACTGTTGTTCTCTTTCGAAAGTTTTCTTTTTTTTATATGTTGAAAATGAAATTGATTTTCCTCTTATTTCCATTAACAAAATATCAAGAAAGAGTTGGTCACTAATGGTGAGTTGAATAGTATCATTCTCGATACAACTTATTTTTTCCATATTATATACTGGGCAAGAATATTGGATTTTAACATCCTTAATCTTACATTTTATTTGTTCAACATATTCTTTTTCGTGCAACAGGGAATTATTGAATTTCCAGAACCCCTTTCCCTTTTTAAATTCATTTAATTTACAATGTAATAGAACTGGTGAATGATCAGAACAATAACTATTTTCAAACTTGACACATGGATTCATAGCTAGCATGGATTCTGTTATCAGGAAAAAGTCAAGTCTAGCTTGTTTGAGTGGATTTTTTCGTCTCCAGGTAAACCTTTTTAAAACTGGATTATCTTCACGAAATACGTCCTTAAGGTTTAAAACATCCATAAGCTTTATTACTTCAAGTCTTGATTTTGGATTGTTTAAATTTTTGTAATTCATTGAATCCAAATCTTTATCAAAAACTAAATTAAAATCACCACCTATAACAATTTTATGAGAGGGATGAATCTCCTCTATTTCATGGACTAAACTTATGTAAAAATTAGGTGTGTCAGAGTTTGGACCATAAATATTTATTAGTAAAAAAGAGATATCCTCAATATAGACATCCGAAATTTGAAAATTACCATCAGTATCCTTATATTCATTGACGATTTTTAATTCAAAGTTGTTGTTAAAGAGGATAGCGACTCCCCTTGAATTGGACTTGAATGAACTAAAAAATGCTTTATATCCCCACTGTGCTCTTATCATATTTTCATCTTTTTCTACAAAATGGGTATCTTGTAAAAAGTAAATATTGTAATTCTTAGCTTTTAAGTTCTTTAGCACATCTCTTCTTTTATGAATGTTACCAAGGCCTTGACAATTTACTGAGAGTATTTTTAGGCTGTTATCATTATTATAAACCATAATATTCTAAGAAAAAAATGATGAAAACATTGCTGACCCCCTGATAGACAGAAACAGAAGAAAAAAACAAAAAATAAAAAAGGTGTATATACAAAAATGTGTGGGTTGCCTGAGAATACATGCCTTGTTGATTTTGAGAGTAGAAAGTTTATACCAAAAACAGATTATAATTGATATTTCTTAAGAGTTAACATTAAACATCTCTTAAATGAATGAGAATGGGTTTACAGGTGTAGGAAATACAATATACATGGTCTATTCCATTTGTAGAAAATATATGAATCTACCTAACAGGTTGTGAATTAAAATTTGTTAATATATATTTTATTCTCTTATGAGGGAAACCACTAAATGTAATGTAATCACAACTTGTCCGTCTTTTTAATTAATTAGGTGATGTATCTATAAGTAACCAAAAAGACAATGTATACAGATTCCTATAAATTATGTGACATGTTAAGTAGAAAAATTAAACTTACATATCGCCTACAGTTGAGCTGATAAAAAGAATACACAACTTATTTCGGGAAAAGTCATAAGGTAAGCAAGAACAGGAAATAGTATGTTTCAAAAACTGCCGGAATATTATTGGCTGGAAGAAAGAAATCCGGGATACTTGAAAATTCATAAAAAATGTATTACACATTTTACCTTTAGATCACATTTAAAAAATAATTTCAGATCAAGACCAGAACAGTTCTAGAGTCAAAAATGTTACTGTGTTTATTTTTCATGTTTTTAAACTGAAGTTGGTAAATTTTTTACGGCACTAAGACCTGCTTCTTTGATATGGGAAAATCGACGAGGTCCAATATTGTTTCCATGCCATCGAGAGACAACCACCAGTACGTTGTTAACTTCGTTTTCGGCTAGCATTTTTAAAAGTAACCTTCCCGCACCATGTTCCCCGTCATCATTTGATCCTTCATGGATTATCCCATCACTGCTTGTGAAGCGATAAGCATAAACGTTATGGCTTGCGCTGGGTACGGTTTCGATACGCATGATTTCCACTAATGATCGTTTAATCTGTTTATAGGAATCGACTTGGGTGGAATGCGCCATAAACCGGTTTCCGTTGTCCTCAATTGACTTTCCAGGGTTAACGGTAATCTTGACTACGTCGCTGGAAATCACCTCATCTGCCGTTGGAAGAGATCCTACTTTCTCTCTGTAGATTGAATTACTCTGGGTAAAGATAAGCCTGTCCCCCTTCATTTTCGTCTCGATATTTCGTTCTGCATATTTTCTTTGAACTTCATACAGCTGTTTTCGTCGTTCCCGTATCTCCTCTGGTTGTTGTTGGGCAATTCTTATGTCCGATTTTTTTTCTTTTAGAACTTTTATGTGTTTCATAACAAGGTCTTTTTGTGCTTTATCGGCAAATTGCACACAAACTGGTCTCGGAAATTTTCGTTGAGCATCGTATTCTCCCATTCGGAAGAGTTTCTGTATTTGTAATTCATCAACTGCTGTCTCCCCCATGTTCATCTCTGATATGAATACATTTCTTAGAATTTGCGCAAGGTTCTCTGGTGTCTTCCTCTCGGGGCCTTTTTCCTGCAGACCACTAACAATGATGTTATTCTCCATTGACCTTGCCTTGAGATCAACTATTTGGTTACTTTGTGAATTTACACGGTATTCAAGACGAACTACATAATCCTTGAGTCTGTTCATTTCACGTTCCATTTTTTTCTGGTTATCCTGTAGTTCTGTCACAAGGTATATTGTGTCATTAGCCTGCTCTTGAACAGTTTCAAGTCTTTCTTGAATGCCATTTTTTGCTCTGATTTCTTTCGTAATTTCATCTAAGTGTCGACCTTGTCCATCGAGCCGTAACATAAAATTCGCCAAAGTAGTCTGAATACTTGCAATGCCCTGCATTATATCCCTTAACTGAAAATCTTCCGGTTTCTGATCACTTTGATCACCTTGCTCCATACTCTCGTCAGTACTGTCCATTTTATCTAGTGCCCGTTTCTTGGAGATATCCGACATTGTTAAATGTATGTTCATAAACAGAATGAGTATCACTCACCAGGTAAATACCATTGACTTACCGAAAATACACATAAAGGTTTTCCCGATGTTTATCGTTAATTTTCCTCTATAGGTTGTCACACAATACTTAATTCATTATCTTAATTAAAGTTGCTGCATATTTGGGCTTCTGATTTTCAATGATTTCAAGTTTTTAGGTAAAAACTTTCCTCTCAGAAATTTGTGGTTGTCTACATGTCGGGCATGCGCAGAAAAAAAAAAAAAAAAAAAAAAAAAAAGTTGTTTTATTTAATATTTAATTTCATTGAAGCTATCACACCTATTTGATAGATCAGTCCAAAGGAAAGGCACGAATATTTACTCGTGCTGTTTGGCGCCAGATTATGAATAGATTAGATTATGATTAATAGATTCTATAATTCTGATTATAGATTATGAATAGTGACCCGCCTTTTATGATTCTTAGACAGGTGTACTGTTGCAGGTGTACTGTATACACAACTATATTTAGAGCAGTATTTAAAAATTATTAGTTTTTCAAGAAACGTAACCACTGTGTTTCCCATACACACTAGTGTCATATTAAACTAATACAAAAGAAAGAAATATGAAAACCTTTTTTAAATAAGATCGAATAATGGAGTTTATATAAACATTCTTTTCTCAATAATCTGATTCAAGTTATTGAACATAAATGGTACCTGATACCTTGAGGTAGGGTCAATCATGTTTTTCGGCGAACCATTTCAACGTTTTCGTGAAAGTGTAACTAATCAGCATAGTTCACTTTGGGGATAAACGAAAAATAAAAAAAAGTTTAAAATTATGGTCACTTCACTGCTTTTGTGTTACTTACCTATATAATGTTTACAATTAGTTAAATATATTTTCTAAACCTTGAATTAAGGCTAGAAGAACATTCTTTTTTCTTAATTTCATTGAAGCTATCACACCTATTTAATAGATCAGTCCAAAGAAAAGGCACGAAGATTTAGTCGTGGCGTTTGGTGCCTTCTATAATTTTTAGACAGGTGTACTGTTGCAAAAGTATAGACAAGTACATTTAGAGCTGTACTCCCGATAGCGAAAGAAAAAAAAGGCGCCACGATTTACTCGTGACGTTATGCGGGAAATTGTGAATGGCCTGCACATGGGCGTAGAAAGCAAATTGAAAGGGGGGGGGCTAATCGAAAGTGAGGGGGCTAACCAATAAAAAAAAAAAGTAAATCCCAATTTCAATACCTATATAATATCTTTTTTTCCGACGCCAATGGAGATTGACGAGTGCAGAAGTAAATAGAAGTGCAGAGAAAGATTATATCAACATGCCTTAATATGAAATCGCATGGGAAAGAGTTAAGTTCATATAGAATAAATGAAGTAAAAGCCAGCCCCATTCGATAATTCTACACCAGTGGCGGATTCAGGATTCTTGAGAAAAAAAGGACCAGTTTGTGGTCAGGATAGGGGCCCACAGCCATACCAAAAATGTTATTTATTAAATCTATATATATTTTGGACACATACTTGAGAGACCAGGCCTAGAGAGAACTGTAGCTCTCCGGTAAAATATATTGACAGACCGGAGAGCTACAGTGCCACCCATTGAAAAAGAAAGTGTATATTCATTGCGACCAGGCTTCAATCCTCTTTGTGACCAAACTTTTGAATCACTTTTCAGCTCGATTTTACGAGGTTTTTTTTTCCTGAATCGGACGGAAGACCTCTCGTTGCTCGCAACGAGATCGTATCTAGTTATTATTATTATTCTTTTTTCATAGTACAGCAGATATCTCAGCTATGCGTGGACAGATTTCAAAGATTTTCTCAAGAAAGATGCATCATGAGAATATCTCCAGATGTGTTTTTCATTTTTTCAAAATTCACTTCCGTTCGTGATTTTTGGGGATTTTTGTATTTTTTAAAAGGCATTTTGTCCAGCAGATTTCTCGAGAACGGTTAAAGATATATAAGTGAAACTCACTGAGGTGATAGAACATTGAACTTTGTTATGGGCAACGACCTTTATTTTTCGTCGTCGGCACTTCCGGTCGCAAACGGAAGTGAATTCAAAACGTCCCAATTTT
This sequence comes from Saccostrea cuccullata, assembly GCF_032062105.1. Taxonomy (NCBI): domain Eukaryota; kingdom Metazoa; phylum Mollusca; class Bivalvia; order Ostreida; family Ostreidae; genus Saccostrea; species Saccostrea cuccullata. The sequence goes on along the minus strand of NW_026932040.1, from coordinate 13,340 downwards.
CAACTTTTTTGTTTTTCAATATTTTTCTTTAGTATTTACATGGTTTATAGTGTGTCTTATGAGAATTCCAAATATGTGTTCAGTATCTTGATGCGTGCATTTATTGAAAAGATATGACCGAACCAAACTTTGTCTCACTGTCGGGGGTTCGAATCCCACTGGAGGCGTTTCAAAATTTTTTCTTTGTTTATGTCTTTTTTCAGCTGCATATGACTTTTATTTCTTTTATAACACGTATGGATTATTTTTCCGATTTTTAAAAGCTATTTTTTGAGATATTTTGAAGAATATCTGTAATTATCATGATGTATGTTGAGAGAATGCTGTGAATAAACGTAACCTAAAAAAAATACGTTCTGAAATCTATTTCTTGGGATTACGCAGCATAGAACTCTTACGAAAAGTCGGTCGGAAGACCGCTTGTTGCTTTAGCAACAAGAACGCATCTAGTTATTATTATTTTTCTTCTCGGGAAAATTTTGTCCGCGAATGATCTAGTAACCTACACATCCAATTTAGGTGAAATGTTTTTAGGGTCAGTAGACATGTTATGTAGATTTGCGGAATCAAGGTCATTTTGCGCGCACGTGCTTGCAAGAGCGCGCACGTGCAAAAGTTGACATGACCAATATATAATGGATAAAACCGTAACTTTTCTATTTTTTAACAAAATGTTTTGAAACTGATAATGTAAGGATATATTAGTAGTATGCACAAGATGACATGGTCAAAATAACAACATCGCACGCGCATGCACATGCGCTTTGCTCTGATTGGCTGAAACTTAAGTCTCTATATCTTTCTTGTTTTTTGATAAAATCATTTGAAATTTTGAACATAGTCATACACTAGGGAGATCTACAGCCTGTTATATTAGAATTATCATGAAAGCATGTGCATGCACGTGTGCTTGCAAGAGCTTGCACGTGCAACATGAAAAATGTCCAACATAATTGATACAGACGTAACTTTTTAAATTATTGATGAAATGCTTTGAAACTCATATTATAAGTATATATTAGAAGCATAGACAAGAAGACATGGTCAAAAAAGCAAGATCTCACGCGCATGCACGTGCGCTTTGCTCTGATTGGCTGAAACTAAAGTCTCAATATCTTTCTTGTTTTTTGACGAAATCCTTTGAAATTTTAAACATAGGATGTATTAGGATATCCTACACTTCTACAAGATGGTATGGTCATCATGCACATGCATACACGTGCATGCGTGCACTGCAATCTGATTGGCTGAAACTTTAAACAGCTATAACTCCCTTGGTTTTCAACCAAACGGGGTGGGATTTAGAACATAGAGAGATGTAATGGACTTCTACAAAGAGGTATGGTCATCATGCTTATGTATGCACGTGCTTCCACGTGAAATGAGTTAAATCAAAAATACAGTTTAATGAGCGTATTTTTTTAAATACTTTTGGATTAATTACTTTAACATTAGTATATTAAAATATATAGATTGTATAGACAAGATGATATGGTCATTATGCACATGCATTCACATGCACACACGTGAAATTCTAAAATTTGAATGAACTTGGTACTTTCTCCTGGGTAAAAATTGTTAAAGCCTCAAATGCATAGAGTTTGTCTTATTTAATGAAGCTTACAGGGAATGTGGCACCAAAAGGAAGTTGGGGAGCGTTTGGGGAACATCTGTAACGGTCCCCGTTACAATTAGCACTAGTTATTAAGGTCTTCCGTTTCAACGGAAGACCTTCTTATTTTTCTGTTGTTTCTTTTCAACTTTTCTTATTATTATTATTCTTACCGATTTTGTGCACGCGATTTCTCGTAAATGCTTCGATGGATTTTCATGAAACTTTCAGCATTGATGACAAATGATATGAACTTAAGGCGTTTTTTTTATTTGATGGCGTCACTTCCGGTTCGGAGTAATTTGCGATTTAGTGAGTTTTAGAGGGTCATTTTGTCCGGCAGTTTTCTCAAAAAGCACTCAACACAGAAGCATGAAATTTTCAGTGCTGATAGAGCAACCCTTGGAGATATGTATTTGGTATATCTCAACCACCGGAAGAACGAAGCGCCGACGCTGGCTATGGTCCGAAAACAGTCCTATCAAGAATTTCAAAATTTTTAACACCTTTTCTACGATTACTTTTTATCTAGAAATATTTTGTTAAAGCATGTAGAACAAAAGAAGTGTAGAATTTGGAGATCTTTCAAATGATATCTCGAAAAAAGGGCTGGCCCCTTAAATTAAGGGCCAAGGGGGGCCGAAAGTTTCCTTTATATCTCAAAAAGTATTGAGAATTTGTAATACCTCAAAGAAGCAAAGTTGTTCAAAATGTCAAGATTAATCTACTGTAGTCAAAATAATACGTCCGGCGTCGTCACTTCCGGCCAAACCGGAAGTAGTCTAAAAACGCGTATTTTTGCCATTCTTGACAAGTTTTGGCGTAACATATGTCACTTGAAGCCTAAAACTTAATTTTCCGTCCGTTGTTGTCACTTCCGCCGGCGTCGTCACTTCCGGCCAAACCGGAAGTAGTCGAAAAAGGCGTATTTTTGCCATTCTTGACAAGTTTAGGGGTAACATATGTCACTGGAAGCCTAAAACTTCATTTTCCGTCCGTTGTTGTCACTTCCGGTTTAACCGGAAGTAGCAAAAATTGCTTATTTCTGCAATAATCAACACATAACTTTAAATGATTCAAACCATTTTTAGGCGTTTATTTCTTATTTTTGTTAAAAATTAAAGCTACTTCCGGTCAAACAGGACGGAAGACCTACTCGTTGCTTTGCAACGAGCTTTGCTCTAGTTATTATTCTTTTTTTTCTTCTTTGTTCTCCGGTACTTTTTTTTTCCGCGAGTGTTCTCAGAAACTGTTCACCCAACTAAGTTAAAACCTTTTTAGGGTTAATAGGTGTGTAGTGTAGGTGTGCAGAACGAATGTCATTTTGCGCGCATTCGCATGCACGTGCGTGCGCGTGAAGTGAGTGATATGACTGATATACTTAATATGGCCATAACTTTTACATTTTTTGATGAAATGCTTTGAAACTCATTACATAAGAATATATTAATAGTGTTGATAATATGACACTGTCAAATTAGCACGAACTCACGCGCATACACGTGCGCCTTGCTCTGATTGGCTGAAACAAAAATCTCAATTTCTCTTTTATTTTCAGACGAAATGCTTTGAAATTTTAAACGTTGTCTTGAATTAAGACATCCTACAAACAGTATGGAAATAAATTCATGAAATCACGCGCATGCACGTGCGATGCAATCTGATTGGCTGAAAGTTTAAATGGCTATATCTCCTTTGTTTTTTGACGAAATGCTTTGGAATTTAAAACATAATCTTGCATTAGAATATCCTGCAATATGATATACAAAACAATTCAACAAATCACGTGCATGCACGTTTGCTGCAACCTGATTGGCTGAAACTTTAATTGGCTATATCTCGTTTGTTTTTTGACGAAATGCTTTGAAATTTAAAACATATTCTGCATTGGGATATCCTACAATATGATTAAGATAAAAATCATGAAATCACGCGCATGCACGTGTGCTGCAATCTGATTGGCCGAAACTTGAAATGGCTATATTTCCCTTGGTTTTCAACCAAACAGGATGGGATTTAGAATATAGATAGATATAAGGGCCTCCTACAAGAAGGTATGGTCATGATGCACGTGCACGCACGTGCGTGCATTTGGAACGAGTGAAATTAAAAATACACTTGAATGAGTGATTTTTAATACTTTTGGACTAAATGGATTAATATATAGTATATTTAAATATATAGAAAATTGTAGACAAGATGATATGATCATTGCGCACGTGCATTCACATGCGCACGCCTGCAATGTTAAAATTTGAATATAATTGGTATCCCTCTGGGAAAACGTTGTTAAAGGCAAAAATGCACAGAAGTTGTCTTATTTAATAGGGCCTAAATGGAATATGGCACTAAAAGGGAGTTGGGGAGCGTTTGGGGAACATCTGTAATGGTTCCCCAAGCACTAGTTTTGATCGGGATTGGCTAAAATAAAAAAAATAATTTCTCTCAAATTTGGCAATTTCGTTTATAAATATGATTAACAAACATATTTTCCCCAGTTGTGTCGGGTTTAAAGGAGATTTTAACCACAAGTTTAAAAAATATTCACAAATTATGTGATTTATTTTCATAAATATTTTTTTTTATTTAAAACTTTTAATATATATACGGCTTTTCCATACATATCTTATTTGGTATTCATGTGATGCATTCAATTACAGCAAAATTTTTACAATAAAGCATTTAGTTTGGATGTACATATTCCTTTTCATTTTCTTTGAAAAAACAAAAAAAAATCATATAAAATAATTAATAGCTATTAATGTCGACCTTTCAATACTGAAACCATTGTTGAAAAAGGTTGACTCAGAGATCTATGAAATAAAAAGTTGGTGTGGTATTCCTCCTTAATTTAGACTTCTCAATAAAGATTAAAGGGATACATTATTATAGTTTGCCCTTATCTATATCATCGGAAATAGGAAGTTAAATTAATGAAATTTCCATACAAAATGATACATTTTAAAAACAAAACAGTGCACATGAGGAAGTGACACTGTTTATGTAACATGTAACGAATAATACGTAACCATTGTTACATCATATATGACTGAAAATATTGATTTTGTCTGAATGATTTAACATACAGACGACTGCACTAGATTGTTCATATGTACGACAGTGATTTAATAAATAATGTAATGTAAAACGAAGGAAACTACAGCAGAGACTTTTTTTATGTTCCTAACTCCTTTAAGTATTTTTGTTGAGCTAAATGCACGACAAAACATCTCCCATACATGTAGTAACCTTAACATTTGCTTATAGTTACCGATAAAATACATTTTTCCAAGTTAAAAATTGAAAAAAAATCTTTTTATGAGTTAAGCAAAAAAGTTTAAACAAAACTAAAGACAACCGAGATTAAGGGTGGCAAAGCTTTGTTAGTGTTTATTTTTATTTCAATATATGGGTTATATTTGATTTTTTTGCAGCAGGGTTGTAGGACGATGGAAAATGAACCCAGTATTTAGACTTCTATTGCAGAACAAATATTGAACCAATAGTCGTCAATTTTTGATTACTCATAAAACAACCATTGATGGCTTCTCCTTTTGATTGAGATTTATGCATTATATATTTTTTTCAACTGTGTTCTTTCCACTACACATTTGATCTAAAATGTTCAAATCATACTAAGTTGAATAGAATAATAGTCTCTTTAATTTATATGATTTTTTTTTTCAATAGTTAATCCGAATGCTCATCATTTCCTTCTTAATTCAACGTCTTGCTGAACGTAGGCAAATTGGCTAAAATATGTTTAAAAGAATAGACGTAGTTCAATCTGTAAATATCACTTTCATTTTAAAGACTCTATAAAGGCATGAATTTACAAAAATTAGACGTCATTTAGATATTACCAGATTTATAATGATTTATTTATTTATTATTATTTTTTTTTTACAAAAAATTGTATCAAGTAAATAATTTTGAATAATCATACTTCTAAGTCTTTATTTTGAAATATATTGTATAAGTGTACGTAGAAAAATAATACACAGTCTATTTAACCCTCCATGAAGATTACTCAACCGTAACAAGTTTCGTAGAGGAAGGCTGGTCCGGTAAAAAAGGATGAAAGTACGTACTAAGTAATAATCACAACTGTTTATGGCCAAGATACTCGCACCATAGCCACATACGATATGTTTTTGCGTGTAATCCTTATGGAAATATCGATTTAAAGATAAACTAAGTACTTAACAAATCAAAAGTACATTAAACATAGCGTAACATTCTGTCAAACCAGGTAATACAATGCATGTACATGTATATTAAAATTTATATACATTGTAATAATGAATTTAAATTGCAGGAGCGGAGAAGAAAGTTACTACATTGGTACTGTCACAAAATATTTCCCCAAAATGTGATTAATTGTTAATTTAACCTTTTGTCAAATAACTCGATTGCTTCACATGAAAATAAAGAGCAGTTATTTTTTACCAAGTTAACGTCTTTTCTTCAATACCGTCAAGGTTTATTGCAAGGGTAAACAGAGTATTATAATTTTCCTTCATCAAGATTCAAATAAATTGGTTAAAAGCTCACTGCAATGTACTTTCGTTTTCGAAGATCATGATCAATGCCTTATTTGTTTGTTGTAGAAGTGGGTTTGTGTGTATTATTAGGTTACACATGTTAAGATGTTTTTGATTTAAATTTTGTTGGGATATTTTTTCATTTCCAATAAATAATGAATATCTATTCACAAAAATTTCTTCAAATAATAAGAAAGCCGTTCAATTTTTATTTTGTATCATAAAACAATTGTGTTAACTGCTTATTGATCATAAAAAATTTGCTCCATATCCACTTGCCTGCTCTGCCATTAATGTTTATGGTACATTGTAATTTAATTCAAATTTATTTTAGAAATTTTCTATTTCAATTTTAAAATATGTGTCAAATTGACGCTATAATAATTCTATTGCAGATTCTGGTTTGACTGAAGATGAGAGTGCTTCTTCTTTCGAGTATATTTCTCTCTATTAGTACGATATTACTTGTAAGTATATCTTTTCTTAAATTGGTCATATAAATATATCACCCTCACCTCTAAATTTCTATCTCTACCCCGTTTTATAGTCATCACTTGGCCTGTCCTGTCCAGTTACCGTACCAACTGTATCCTAGGTGTCCAGGTGTCCATCTAATGAAACAGAATGGGCATCAGCAGCACAACAAAAACAGTGCAACAAACTGGCAGAGTTGCACTGAGACTGAAAAGTTTGTATACCATTGTGTTTTGAACAAGGATGGAACAAAATATTTAGAGGTCTGTGCTCAATCCTGGTTTATGTCAGGTAGGTCATTTTACAGGTATGTATTTAATCTGTATGTCATGTGAAATCCAAGTTAACAAAATTTTTACCATTGAAGGAAACTATAGAGGTTATTTGTAACAAGGGGGTCTGTCATAATTTCAAGCGATGTTTGTTTGACGTATAAGGTCAAGATAACGTTATTCGGGAGATCATTGTCTTTTTGACTATGTCTTCTTTCAGTTTGTTGTTAAGGACGCTCTTAACACTGCACACTAAAGAGCTCTATTTATTGGGTAGTTTTATGCAGTTAGAGCGATCTTCCCTTAGATGTAAGATTAAAGAAAACTTTATTTACCGTTAATTACATACAATGTAATTTATGATAAATTAAATATTTTTTGCATTATGAAAGACGAAGAGTAAGAAATTTAATCAATTATTTTCATTAATTTTCCCAATGTAAGTAAACAACAATGATTTTTTCTCACAAATAGTCCATTGTCTTTGAACATTTTCTCCTGTGCAAATAAGGCACGTACCCTATGTTCTAAATGAATGAAAAAGTCTCAATATGCATATCTTTACATGGTTTATTTTTCTCTTAATATCAGTTTCTGTTAGTGTTTAGAGCTTCCTTAAGGTAAGGTTTGCGTTTACAGGGAGATAACTCTTGCGAATCACCAAAGCGTTTGAAACAGGTGAATTTAAACCAGCGATGCTAAGCATCTCGGTAACGAATTTCCTCTGTCATACTTGATGTTTGTTGTCACTTATTGTTAGGACTAAAAACAAACTTTGAAGGACGTTTTCAGGGGGAAGGTCTTATAACAAATCAAAGCATAGGAATCTTAGAAGCCTTTGAGATTAGCGTGATGCATGTGGATGAACCATTAAAGGAGGACTTGTTTATTTTCGATACGGAACGTGGCAAGTTACACGGCTATTCCGGATCCGAAGAAAGTCATTGACGCATTGTACTGTTGTGTGTTTCTCGCTAAAGTTTTAAGTGACAATGGGAAAGAATAAAGAAAGGACCTGAAAGTATCCTGTAAAGTATTATGCTATATGCAGTCCGAACAGGGAAGAAAAGTCATGGTGCATTTGACCATGTCCAATGATGATGTTGACAGTTTGATTGTTGATAGTATTTTCATCAGGTAATTCTTTAACTATTCATTTTACTGAAAGTTATGAATGATCTACTGAGGCCAAAATAAAAAATACCTTTGTTTCCCCTAACGCGACCGACCCAAGTAAATCGCGCCGACTGAAAAGATTTTTTAAGTAAGATGATTCAAATATTATTTTTATTGTTAACCACGTTTTACAAAATACAATTTCATCAAAATCAGTTTTTATCAGAACGGCCGACATTGTTCTATTGTGATTTTTTAGATTGTTGGAAACAAAGTGGCACCCAGATGTGATTACAGAGAATTAGTTCTTCATAATACAACGGCAACGTCTTAATCTTATGACTTTAGCTAATTAGAATAGTCTTCGCTCTTGAAACAATTCTATAATAAAATTTACCATGACTATTTAAGAGTGTTTCAGAGGTGTCTTGGCGTCTCCATGTGAATGAATAAATTCAATTTTCGAAAGGGATGTTAAACAACAAACCTGTCTCTTGAATTTAAGGTCGTTATAGATGGTAAGTCCCGCATTGTAAGGGGCCCACCTAGTGAACACATTCAATTTCACTGCATTTTATTTAATTTGAGTTTTGATCTAATAACCAGTTCACCTTTGTTCCTATGTTTACTTTATGCCAATATGGAACCAAAGTGGTTGTAAAATGTCTGCATATTCATCCTGATAAATATAATTCAAATGTCCATTCTTCATGCCTTTATTTATGGGTTAAACTTCGTGGCTATGACATTGTATATAGCATTTTTATCATTTGTACATTCGGTTTTGTTCAATTGAATATTGTTTACATACTCTTTCCAAATAGTTTTGAAATCATGATTCAGCTTCCTGAGACGTCCAGTGTATTTTTCCTTAAATAGGCTTTTGAAGATATGTTGTTTCTTTGTTTAAATGTTGGCGTGAGGTATTTCTCAAGTTCAACTAAACAATGTAACACTTGTGAATTTATTAATCAGGAATTTTGCTTTTAAACGGCACATGTATGATACTTAGCATTTTGTTCACAAATCGCTTCCTTTTGTATTTTTCTTTTCATAAGAGTAATTTTCCAATAAATTTTAGAATGCATTTTCAAAGCTGCTGTCAGAATAAAATTGTTTACCTACCTACCGACCCAACTTGAGATTTTAGGGTCGGGTTAGGGGAAACAAAGATATTTTTAATTCAGGCCTGATTACGGATTTATAAACGATGAATAAACGGTACAAGGATGTCAGGATGTGACTAATATCCCAACATTGCCAAAAAATTAAAATGCATTCATTCAAGAAATTATGAAAAATAAGATCCTTGCTTTTTAGGCCTAATATTTGTAACATTATTGGAACAGGTATTCAATTGTTCAAGTTACCTTTTTAAATGAGGTTTGATTTTAATTAATATCTTATTTTCTAATTAATAAAAAAGAGATACAGATTGTGCATGACAAGAACATTAATTTTCTTGATCAAGCATTTGCATTTCACTAATTCAATCTGTAAATTTTACAATAATTTCATATTGATTCTTCATTGATTATATTGGAAGTTTATTCATTTCATTGAATGAATGAAACTCAGTGCAATTCCTTATGAAATTCCAAAAATGCAATTCCTTTAATGTTATTGTAAAAATGAACACATATGATTTCAGATCATGGGTCATTAACTGGAATAGATAAGAACCAAAAAAAGTACTTCAGTGTTTCCTTAAAAGATTTGTGCCATCAATCAAAGTAGAGGTCATCCCATATCAGCTCAAGAATATAAAAGAAAGTTGGATGGATCAAGCTAAGATGTTGAACCAGACATGGCAAAATCAATGGAGATTTGGAGAAGAACTTCTGACTTGTTATACCCAATGCATATTTTTATATGTCTATAGATAATAGAAGAAAATTTAATGTTTAACAACATCCTATCTAGTATATACATGCTGTTTTCCATTATTTAGAAAATATGTGTATGTGATGATTGCAGTGCATGCTCTGTTTGTCCATCTTTGAATTTGTTTTCAGTAAAATAAATGTATACATCATAGGTATTAATTGAAGGTTGCTTTTGTCTATTCTTACATGAAACAAGTTTCTTAAAAGGGTTTGTAAAATTGCAAGGAAATTAATACATGAACAATTAAGATTAATTTTCTTATTCATTAAATTTTGTTCTTACCAGGACCTAATACCGTATAAGTAGAAATTTTAGCGAGGATTTAATTTTGGCATCATTAGCGAGGGTTCTGACATCGCTAAAATTAAAAATCGCTAAAAATTAATTGCGTATGATTTGTAATATCTTCTTTAGTTAGCATTTTAGAATCGCTAAAATAACTTCTCGCTAAAAATAAAATACCAGATTTTCGGTAGAAATCGCTAAATTTGGGTCTCGCTAAAATTTCCACTTATACGGTATGCTGAAATAAGTATTTCTGAAAACTGATGAGTTTTGTACATAAAGCTGCAGTGAACTGTGAACATGTATAATTATATCTACTGTAACAGTTTAAAACATGACACTTGGAAATTTTAAGGTTGTTAATTTAGTAGGAATGATAAGACCAGTTTAGTAATCTACTAAAATTAAAATCTTTCACAAATACATGTAGTTTATTTTAAAATTGTTTACATTTATAATCTTTTAATTTTTTTTCTGTATTTTGATTTTAAAAAGGAAAATATTTTGTTATATTTAAATTATTATTTCATGGATATCAAGGAGAAATATCTATCACTGTAGCATTGTTTCTTTTTCCCTGTTCTTGACAAATATGTCATTTTGCAGAATTTGCCTTTCTCTGAAATCAGATGTACTCTGTGAACTTATTAAAGTTTGAATTGATGTCACTTAGAATTCATCTTTTTTTTTTGTTCTGTCTGATATTTCAATTTAAATTCTCAGACTACCTAATCCAATGATTGAGCCCATGTCCATGAAGTGTAGAAATAGGCCATCTTTAAAAAATGTTTGGTTGTCGGCCTCTCCAGACCGACTGACTGAATTGACCAGACTGAAAACTTTGCAGGGCCGTATTTTTTTCTTTTTATTCCTCTTATCCACCTTAAAAAATGTTGTTGAAAATTCTTTCACCTACCGACCCAATAATTTTACCCTGAGTCAAATGCAAGAGAGGGCAAACAAACATTACTTTAAAGATAGCATTTCTACTCTTCGAAGTAAAGAAATCATTTAGTTATAAAAACAGCAGCTTCTAGGATGCAATGCTTAAAACATTTCATTCAAAAATGGCATACATGTATAATGACAGTCATCAGCCATAACTGAATAAAGATATATTTTGCTACAAAGATGTCTAGAAGTTACTACATAAATCAGCATGAGGTCAAATTCATAGGCTTTTGATTGGTTTAGTTGCAACATGTTCTGAAGTATGTGTATATACATATACATGTACTTCTAGAGGTGTTGCAGTATAATTCATGGACAATTTCATCAGAATTTGCAGATGTAAAGATTGCCATAAATACTAGAGTTCTTCTATGGAATAAATTTTTAGACCATCATGTAGCACAGGAGGAGTTTTATTTTGAATATTTTTGGCCAATTTATGCCTAAAACAATATAAAAAATAACATATAGTCTTTAACATTCACCATGACAAAGTGATATCAATGTTGTCTTTAAAAGTGTAGAAAAAGCCTAATTTTTATGTTCTGAACCCATAATATAGCCCCTGTTTCCATGGAAATAATATTGGGGACATACATATTTTTTCAGTTCAAATTAATGAAAATGATCAAATTAATAACTTCATGGATTTTGATGGAATCGGTAGATATGTAAAACGTTGATTTTTATATTTTTGTTGCCATGGCAACGGTTTCACTTTATCAAGGAAAATTGAAAAATCTTCTTTTTTACCCAAATTTTCACATTTTTGATAATGGAAAATTAAAAGTTTAAATAATAGAAGCATGAATTATACTAATTCAGGTCATTTTAATTATAAAAGTTTGATAATTTATAAAATAAACCAAAATTTTCAATGAAAATAATATTCGAGGTGAAATATGAAATACGTTAAATTTGGCGTCTTTTACTTAAAAAATGGGACGGGCAATATCTTTGAAAATCATATTAAATGATGAAGCTAATCTCCCTGAATAAATTGATATATAGTACGTGTGCATATTAAAAAAAATATGAGTTGGAGGGAGACGCAAACCTTACCTTAATCATTAAAACTTCGAAACCTTAAAACTATGCACCGTTTTCAGTTTATAATGCTAAACTTATAATTTACTCAAGTCACAGCCGATTGCTTGGCACGCAGATCATTTATCCTCTAGACATAAGTCTTATTTGACCTACGAGGATTTCCCCTGACCTTTAATGATCACTATATATCTTGTGTATATTCATATTATGTACACATTTTCCTTTTTTTAAATCAGGCTTGAGAACTTAAAATTTGTTATTCATGATACTTTTCAGAATCTGTAAGCAAATATCCATTTATTTAGTACGTACGTGTATGTGTGTTTGAAAGGGGGTCTTTTTCACAGTATATATTTTGGAAAATTTTGATTTTTATTTCAAAATGTATGTAAAAAAGTATTTGTGTCTTCATGAATGAAACATTCGCAAGAGAAAGATTACATTACAAACAAACAAACAAACAAACAAACAAACAAAATGTACTTCTGCAAACATGATGGTACAATATGTAAAGGAAATTTATAATCCTAAAAATGTTCATGTCAAGCTTAAATCCATTAAAAGAATGAATCAATACACTAATGATTTTTCAGAGTTTATAGACACAAAGAAACAAAAATTCAAAATATTCAAACAAAGTCTCATTAAAATTATATATCGTTAGGTATATATTTGTTATAAAACAACTTGTACAAAAAATAGTTTAATGTAGATCAGAACAAATGAGAGATCGTAGCCCTCGTTGAACGCTTAATTGATATAATATAAATAATTTGAAACCTATAACTTTTTCATATCTATCTGTAAAGATGTTTGTTGTATAATTGGAATAAAATTTTGTCAATTTCATTTTTCTAGGGTTTTGTGCAAGATTCAGTGTAGCAGAAGGGAGAATAATTAATGACCCAGGGTTGGACTGTACAAAATTCTCCACACCGTGTCCTTCAAGATTTCTGTCAAATGAATCCTTTAAATGTATTGTGCGATATATATTCAAAATATGAATTATCTTAATTGTTTGTGCGTGCATGTGTATGTATAAGAATAAGAACGAGGGAGAGAGGTTAAATAAATATCTCATAATTACAGATCAAGGATGCTATGATTATCTTCAACAGTCTACACCATCAAAAATCATTGAGAAGAAAA
>NW_026932039.1:0-4893 GCF_032062105.1 Saccostrea cuccullata | reverse complement strand
ACCTTTGTACAGGGGTCAGTCAGTGTAACCCAACCTACATCAACATGCCTTGGACGGATGTCATTATGGCCTGTGTTGAATTCAAGATCACTGTAGTCCTGACTTTACAGATCTAAATTTAGAGGTTTTTATTCATTAACTTTTTAGCTCACCTGAGCCGAAGGCTCAGTGAGCTTTTTGTGATCACATTTTATCCGTCGCCCGTCGTGCGTGCGTTGTTCCGTCTGTAAACTTTTCACATTTTCAACTTCTTCTCAAGAACCACTGGGCCAATTTTGACCAAACTTGGTACAAAGCATCCTTGGGTGAAGGGGAATTTAAATTGTTAAAATGAAGGGACATATCCCCTCGCAAGGGGAGATAATCAAGAAAAGAGAAAAATAGGGTTGGGTCATTAAAAAATCTTCTTCTCAAGAACCACTGGGCCAGAAAAGCTGAAACTTATGTGGAAGCATCCTTGTATAGTGTAGATTCTAAATTGTTCAAATCATGACCCCCGGGGGAAGGGCGGGGCCACAATGGGGAATCCAAGTTTTACATAGAAATATATAGGAAAAATCTTTGAAAATCTTCTTCTCAAGAACCACTGGGCCAGAAAAGCTGAAACTTATGTGGAAGCATCCTGGTATAATGTAGATTCTAAATTGTTCAAATCATAGACCCCGGGGGAAGGGTGGGGCCACAATGGGGAATCAAAGTTTTATATAGAAATATATAAGAAAAATCTTTGAAAATCTTCTTCTCAAGAACCACTGGGCCAGAAAAGCTGAAACTTATGTGGAAGCATCCTGGTGTAGTTTAGATTCTAAATTGTTCAAATCATGACCCCCGGTTGAAGGACGGGGCCACAATGGGGTATCAAAGTTTTGCATAGAAATATATAGGAAAAATCTTTGAAAATCTTCTTCTCAAGAACCACTGGGCCAGAAAAGCTGAAACTTATGTGGAAGCATCCTGGTATAATGTAGATTCTAAATTATACAAATAATGAGCCCCGGGGGAAGGGCAGGGCCACAATGGGGAATCAAAGTTTTATATAGAAATATATAGGAAAAATCTTTGAAAATCTTCTTCTCAAAAACCACTGGGCCAGAAAAAGTGAAGCTTATGTGGAAGCATTCTGGGGTAGTGTAAATTATCTTAAATTTGTAGGAATCATGACCCCCGGGGGAAGGGCAGGGCCATTATAGGGGAATAGAAAGTTTTACATAGAAATATATAGGAAAAATCTTTGAAAATCTTCTTCTCAAGAACCACTGGGCCAGAAAAGCTGAAACTTATGTGGAAGCATCCTGGTATAATGTAGATTCTAAATTGTTCAAATCATGACCCCCTGGGGAAGGACGGGGCCACAATGGGGAAAAGTTTTATTTAGAAATATATAGCAAAAAATCTTTGAAAATCTTCTTCTCAAGAACCACTGGGCCAGAATAGCTGAAACTTATGTGGAAGCATCCTGGTATAGTGTAGATTCTAAATTGTTCACATCATGACCCCCGGGTGAAGGGCGGGGTCACAATGGGGTATCAAAGTTTTACTTAGAAATATATAGGAAAAATCTTTGAAAATCTAAGGCACTACTGTGTAGAATAGCTGAAACTTATGTGGAAGCATCCTGGTATCATTGATAATCCTTCAAATAATGACTCTTGGGGTAAACATGGGGCCACAATGGGGAATCAAAGTTTTATTTAGAAATATATAGCAAAAAATCTTTGAAGTAATCTTCTTTAATTGACCACTGGGCCAGAATAGCTGAAAATGTGGAAGCCTACTGCTATGGGGCAACGAAATTGTTCACATCATGACCCCCGGGGGAAGGGTTGGGCCACAATGGGGAATAAATGAATTTTTATATAGGAATTATAGAAAAATCTTTGAAAATCTTCTTCTCAAGGAACCACTGGGCCAGAAAAGCATGACAATTACTATGTGTTTATGTTAAGGAGAAGAACTATAATGTAGATTCTAATCCTTTTGCTTGTCAATAATGACCCCGGGGAAGGGCGGGGCCACAAAATCAAAGTTTTATATAGAAATATATAGGAAAAATCTTTGAAAATCTTCTTCTCAAGAAACACTGGGCCAGAAAAAGTGAAGCTTATGTGGAAGCATTCTGGGGTAGTGTAAATTCTAAATTGTAGGAATCATGACCCCCGGGGGAAGGGCGGAGCCATTATAGGGAATCAAAGTTTTACATAGAAATATATAGGAAAAATCTTTGAAAACTTCTTCTCAGGAACCACTGGGCCAAAAAAGCTGAAACTATGCCCATGGAAGGATCATGGGGTAGTGTAGATTTCAAAATGTCTAAATTATGATCAGTGGGGTAGGGTGGGGATGCATTATGTATAACAAGGGGGAAATCTGGTAAAAGAACAGAATGGTCAAAGCTTCTCAGGTGAGTGATGTGGCCCATGGGCCTCTTGTTAGGAACATTCCAATTTTTCTATCTGCAACATTTCTCTTTTTATTACTTCTGTGTTAAACTTGAGTTTATGATGTTTCAATACTTGATATCGCAATTACTTAACTTACCAGAACTCTTTCACGGTGGAGGTAGGAAATGTCTGTTGGATGGGAGCAAATGTGCTATTGAATACAATGCAAGATTGATCATTGTAGAATTTATAAGGACAGATTAAAAAAATACTGGTGGAATACCTTGCTAAACAATCACTGAACCAGCCTAATTCATTTTTTAGAGAAGCTTATCCTAAAATGTTACATTTTTAATGATATTTTAATTAAGCGGGCTCTTCTCATTAAATTTTCATTGAAAATTGTCACATTTTAAAGCGGATAAAATATTCTAAACTTTCTAATTTGACAATCTACTATTTGGAGTTCAATTCTTGACAGTACATTGTACTTTTGGCATAAAATTGTTGACTTCCTTGCAAAAGAGCGGTAGTATGTTAGATAACTGCGAGGTACTCATTGGTAGTCGCGATATAAATTATTTTGAAAATAACTATTTACATTGTCCAACCCATGTATGTTGTTGAAGGAAAGATTTATGTAATATCACAAGGCTAAATAATAAATATAACAAGGCGTCATTCTGTTTTTTCTCTCAAAATGTTATTGAATATGTTATTTATTTAACAGAGTGGCCTTGAGGAAATTTTGTGGCTTACAGCAAGGATGCCCTCTCGCTCCCTCCTCTAGTGGCGGTATCTAGAAAATGAAAAAGACAGACAAGGTCAGTGTATAAATTGTAATGTTGATACAATAAATAAAACTCATTGCATTGTGTTTGTGTTATATCCAGCAAGTAATAATTACCACCTACAACTGAAACCTTACTTTTAAGTTAACAGAAAATGAACAAGGGAAAACTTTAAGATGTCGTAAAATCAAAATAATGTGTATACTATAAATAAACATAAATTGTACAAAATACCTATTCTGAATTCTTCCAGGAAATGTTTCTCTCGAGAAAACATTGTACAGAGCAGCGACTAAAGAGTTAGCTCGCAGAAGTAGTCTCAGAAATCCTAAGACTGGCTCTTCCAGTGTACCAAAGAAGGAAAAATTTAACACTGTGAATCCCTTACCTAAAACAGTTCATGAGGCCAAGCAAACATCTGAACTTCTGTCAACAACTATTGAAGAAGAGAAACTGAAATCTCAAAAGTTTGACAAATACCTTGAGAGTTTAGTGAGTGGAACAGAGGTAGATCAAACTCTTTCTCCAGATGTTACAAACCTGTCCCAATGGAGCATGTATGATTCCAATGAAGAAGTTAGCATCACGGTGAAGAATTCTTTAAGGGACTCAATGTGTGACCCTGAGGTCAGTGTGAGGGACTCAGTCTGTGACCCAGAGGTCAATGTGTCTTTTAGGGACTCGGTAAACGACTCTGAGGTCAGTGTGTGGAGATATGGACGATACAGTCTGGACAAGACTCTAAATCAGCCCCGGATCTCAGAACAGTTTGACAAACTAGAGGAGGATTTAAAGAGTCAGAGGAGAGCCAGTGGTGTGTTTGAATTACAGCTTGAGAGGTGGATCCAAGAGGGTGTATGACTGAAGGCATATACTATGAAATGTGGAAATAAGAGTGTGTATGATTGTAATAAATAAAATTACACAATTAGATAACAATATTTACAGTTGTGTGAAATCGATGTATTTTAAAGTGTACAATATAAAACAGTATATTGCTGTCTACTAGTGGTATATTCGGGTGCTAAAATTGAATTAGAGAATTTGAAATCATTGACAGGAATGCAAAGATAAAAAATATAAAGAGTGCCTTTAGCATTAAGAAACGTTGCTACTTGTGACTGACAGTTTGTGGGATCAGTGGGAATCAATCATCAGTAATCATGTAGTTAAAATTCTTATGTCGCTTGATTACTTAACAATTTGAATTTTTAATGTGATTTACATGTAAATGATATTTTGTAATTAAATGAGTTAATGATTTGTACGGTTGTTTTGAGTAGGTGGAGCAATTTTTAGCTCTACTGGTCAGAGACCAGAAGAGCTTATGCGATAGTAATGCGTCCGTCGTCCGTCCGTCTGTCCGTCCGTCTGTCTAGCTGTCCGTCTGTCTGTCTGTAAACAATTTTTCGAAATGCTACTCCTCCTACAGTTTTAGTCCGATTTCAATATAATTTGGCACACAAGTACACTACACTAAGATACATAATTCTGTGTATGGGTTTTTGATTTTGATGAAAGGTGTTGCCCTTGTTACTAAAAATTAGGGATGTCAAATCGGTCAATTTTTTATACTCGGTTACTCGGACGTTTTTCCGATCGAGTACCCGGGTACTCGGTAAAAGTCTAAATTAATATGAACAAATTAATTGATAACTGTAAAACATTGTAAACTTCTGTAGAAATAAAACCACATAGGCTGATGGGAGGTTTACCTGTAA
>NW_026932038.1:0-4906 GCF_032062105.1 Saccostrea cuccullata | reverse complement strand
TTAAGCTACCATTAAGCGATTGCTTAAAGGTCGTCTTTCGTCTTGTGACATGAAAATTCAGCATCAACAAAAAATCAAAGACTATGGAGCAAAGTCTAAATGACAATACATGTAGATCAGTAACATTAAAAATTATATCCAAAAGTGAAATTTGGTGCAATTTGTATTGAATACGGTGCAATTTAACCTTTGAAAATTGGAAATTATGATCATGTGTATGTAGACTATGGAAGTTAAAGGAGCCAAGAATGATTACTTTGTAAAATTAGAAAAGATTTGTTTGAAATTATTTACTACTCTTCTGTAAAAAAAAAAGGACATTAAAGAAAGAGGACCTTTCAAGTGTTTCTTGATTATGAAAAGGAAATCAGTTACTTGTAATTGTGAAATAAAATTTCACAAATAATTTTTACAGAATATTCATTTTTCCCTTAACTTTTTGACAAAAAGCAATTCAAAGATATTCAATCACAAAATGATTCACATTTTAAATAGTGCAACTTAATCAATGGATTTTATGACGAAGTCTTGATTTACGTGTACGAGTCCCTTTCAATAATTACGCGGACTTGTTGAACAGAAAAAATATTTGACGACATGAGCCAGTTTAAGTTACCTTATCTACTCAACTCCATACACCTTTTTTTATCAAGAATGAAAAAAAATATTTAAAAAATAAAGATACTTTTTTTTGTTTTAAAGAATAAAAACTGCAGGTATTTGTGAGATGTAGTGAGACATTGGTCACTCTCGATCATGTTGTTTCAGTCAGGATAAAGTTCTTGTCGATAATCTTCTTCCCGTCCTGCCGCATAGCCCTTTTACAGAAGTCTAACGGTCTTAAATTCCAATTTGCTATTTGTAAACAAATGTCACATGTTTTATTATACATATTTTGGATCTGTGTTGACGATATCTTGAGCAATACACAAAAAGTAACAAAAAGGTGGTGCTCCGTTAATTCAGGAGACGTCATTTTCACAGAATCGCATCGGAGAAAAAATCACTATATTTCTGTTAGTACTTCAAATATCACGTCAGAAATGTTAATACATAATAATAGAATAATTATACATTTGAGTAAATTGTCGAAAAAGATGGCGAATTATAGAATATTAATAAAGATACTCTTTTTTGTTTTAAAGAAAAAATAAACAGCACAAAAAAGAGGCAAGACCACTCTAGGAACCTGAGTGTCGAATAAAGGTATTATTTTGCAGCCCTCTACCAGCAAGTAAGGGAGTCTCAATATAAGAAAGAAAAAATGAAGACTAACACAATGAGTGCAATGTAGTAACGTCTTTTATTAAATTATCAGGGATTTTGATGCTTTCTGACTAATTTCTATGACAAACCCTTTTACTACTTATTCGTGAAATAAAAATTTTCCTTCAAAAAGAGAGATATCTCTCTAGCATAGAGAGATATCTCTTTAGCTTATAGAGATATCTCTTTGACTAAAAGAGGTATCTTTATACCTTAGAGATATATCTTTTTAAACGAAAGAGATATCTCTCTTACTTAAAACGGTAACTCTTTTACTTAGAGAGATATCTTTATAAGCTAGAGAGATATCTCTTTAAGCGAATGAGATATCTCTTTAGTCGGGAGAGCAATGCGATATCTCTTTAGTCGGGAGAGCTCTCTCTTAAAGTTAGAGAGATATCTCTTTAACAAGGTTTAAAGAGGTATTTTTCTTAGTCAGAGAGATATCTCTTTAGATTTTCAAAAAGATATATCTTTCTAAGCTAAGGAAATATCTCTTTTAATGAAAGAGATATCTCTTTTCCAGTTATCCTTAGAATTAAATAAGTAGTTCTCCTCTCTAAAACGAAAGCGAAACAGGAAGTAAAGCCTCTTGAATAGTTTCGCTGGTATAAGAAAAAGACGGAGCATGCAATACCCAGAATAATATATGTACTGTGTACACAAAAATGCTATAAATCTCTCGTTTGAAACTTCGCTAACAAAATGCTAAAGGTTTAATATTCAGTAAAACGAAAGTAAGCATAAAATCTCAAGTGCAAGAAATGAATTTTCTGAGCTTATGAAATAATCAACTACATGTATTAATAATTTGAAATCTAGACAACACTGTCATGTTGAGTAAAGCTAGTATGAAGAATGTCATGAATATGTCACAATTTAAAAATACTTTAATGTACTTCCGTGAATAAAAAGCTTACTTTCGGTAAAGGGAGAAGTCATTTAAAACGCAAAAAGATATCTCTTTTAGACACTTTTTAAAGATATCTTTCACTTTGAGAGATATCTCATTAGATAAACCAAGAGAGATATCTCACACTTTAAGAGATATCTCTTAAACTTGGAAAGATATCTTCAAAAATATAAGAGACATCTCTCTAGGTGAAAGAGATATATCTTTTTCCTTAAGAGATATCTCTTTTCACTAAAGAGATATCTCTCAAGGAGAATGAGATATCCGGCTGTAAATGGCAATGACATTTTACACAAGCTACTTGATTTTGGGGACGATTTTGTTCGTAAAATTTTAATGGCAAAAAACAATAAATTCTGGCAAGATGTTTTTATTTCATGGCTTGAAGTTATAAAAAATCTGAATTATTCAATTTCTCAAGACAATTTCTTAATTATACCAGTATGGTATAACTCAAAAATCAAACTTAATAACAAAAGCATTTTTATTCAAGATTGGTATAAGAATGGTGTTAAAACAATTCCTGATTTTCTAGACGAAAGGGATATTTTTCTTACTCAAAAGAATTTTCAACAAAGATTTAACATTTCTACAGTATGTATAATGCAGTATAATAGTGTTGTTTGTTCAATCTCAGAGTACATAAAGGATACATGTATGTCAATAGATAGATTCTCAGTGAAAAATATGTATGGACCTTCTTTACCTGTTTATTTTCAAGACATATTGTTGTATGATAAATGTACAAAATATACTTACAATTGCCTGAACACAAAGGAAACTGTTTTAAAAGCTTTATGCTAGTGGAATGTAGAATTATCTCTTTATGGAATCAATGAAATTTGTGATATTTTTAAAGTGTGTTTCAAAACAACAGAGGACTTAATTCAATAGTTACAATTTAGAATTTTACATAGGATTCTACCTCATAACTCCTATTAAAAAAAAATTAAGATTAAGAATTCAGATATTTGTACTTTTTGTAAACAAAAAGAAGAAACTATTCAGCATGTTTTCATTGGTTGTGAAAAAGTTTTATCTCTATGGACCAATCTCAGTTTACATATTGACAAAACAATGAATGAATGAAAGAGTTGGTTTTTATGTTGAAAATGTTATTTTAGGTGAAATACCAATGACATATAACAACAAAGTCATGAATTTTATAATACTATATACAAAACAATATATTTTTACATGTTTAATGCAAGATAAAATTCCAAATCTTTTGGGCTTATTAAATCAGATTAAATTGAAACATAATATTGAAAAATGTATAGCTATCAAAAATCTTCGCATAGATAAATTTGAAAAAGAATGGTCTTTGTGGAAAAACATATTTTAATGAGCTTATTATAAAATATTCTATACTGTTTGTTTTTCATAAAGAGTTTTGCCAATATAAATCTATGAAGAGTAGTAAATATATGTTTTAAGTAAAGTTGTAATAAGATATAGTGTATATGAACTATTGTTTTTTTCAAACCATTTTGTTATTATTATCATAATCAAAAGAATGAGACTGTGTGTAAGTCAGTAAGAGTCTGTGAATGAAAGTAGTCAAAATGTAAAAAAAAATTCATAAATTGTTTATGATTTTATGCAAATTGTGATATTGGGCAATATAAATAAAAAAGGGAGATATCCGTTCAAGAGGAAGAGAAATCTCTCTTATAAAAAGAGATATCTCTCTAAGTATAAGAGATTTCTCTCTAAGTTTGAGAGATATCTCTTTCTCATAGAGATATCTCTTAAAATTGAGAGATATCTCTTTAGGTTGGGAGATATCTCTATTTTTGAAGAGATATTTCTCTAAAATGAGAGAAATCTCTGTAATTTTAAGATGAAATTTATTTTCTGAATAAGTAGCAAAAGGGCTTGCCTTGGATATCACTTTAAAATTAAATTTTGGGAAGTTGATTTTGGGTCTCTCCTCTAGATATACCATATATATTCTCGTTGTACTTTCGATCCATCAATTTGCATGTTTTAAAGCATCCGAGGTTCTGAATGTATACATGACGGGCATAAGTACCGAAGGAAGTAAGCACTTGAATTAAAAGATGGTTGAGGAATTTTTGGTAACCATCTCCCCATTTTTACTAGTTATTAAGCTGTTGATATATAACTATAATTACAAATTTAAAGTGCTTTTTCACTTTGCATTCTATGAAGAGTAGTTAAATTGTTTGGAAAGAAAAACATAAACATAAAAAATATTGGAAAATTCTTGAGCATTTTATAAGATAATTTTTAATTTTTGACTGATTGATTTCGTATGATGTTTAAGGAACCTCATGAGAATTTTTTACTCATATGGAGCCGTTACCACTTGCCGTTGGGGAGCTACAGATTGTGTCCTACTGTCACATAGGGCATTTGAGCAGTGAGGGGTCTTTTTCATGCCGGCAAATACTGCGGGACTGGACTTCGGTATATTCGGTCTCACCCAAAGGACTGGTCTCCACGTCCAACGGTTGAATTAGAACCCATGACTTAAAGATCGACTTCTAATTTTGCGATTCTAGAGCAGACGCTCTAACCGCTGTGCAAGACGGGCAACTTCTAAACTTTTGAATTCGGTCTCCTTGCATAAAAATTGACCTGTTCGGGTATTACATTCCTTTACAATGTACATGGTTTTACCAATAACAATCCAGTAGACTTCAGGAAATACCAATAATTGTATAATGTATAAATGACAATTTGAATAATCTAATTTAGAAA
>NW_026932037.1:0-50341 GCF_032062105.1 Saccostrea cuccullata | reverse complement strand
AAATTAATCTTTAGATTCTATCTCCTGCCCCTCTAAAAAATCGGGGCGGGTGGGTGGATTTTATTTTTATTTTTTAATAAAGGTATTTTCATGTATTTTTATTCGGCAAGATTTTGGTGGAAACATTTTTTTCATTATGTTATCTGCCAATATGTATAGATTTTATTCGCATGTTCTTTTATATTTAAAGAAAAGAGCTTGCTTGTAAAGAATGGAGAAAAATCGGCAATAATTAATTAACGAAATATCAAGTAAGATATACCATACGGCACATCCTAAGAAGATAAGGTGGGGATGAAAAATAGCATATTCAACACTTCTCATCGGCCTTTCCCTGGCAGGACATATTTAAGAGTTTTTAACCAAGAAAAATTAATCCCTCTGTTTTGTGTAAAATATCTTAGATTTCCATCTTCCTAAAAAAATTGATCGTGTGTGAGATTTTGCTTTGACATTAAAAAACAACAATGCAAAATATAGACTTTAGAAGGCCTAAATTTTTCTACCCAAAAATTATTAGAACATTTATATAGATTTAACATTTCCTTAGCACTTAACATTCTCTAAATTTATTGTATCTGATGTTTTATTTTGTTCTAGGTGTGCCGTATAATGTTGTACTTCATAATTTGTTAATTAACAATAAATATTTAATTTTTAAAGCAAGAATTTTCTTTAAATATTTAAAAGAATATGAAAAGAATTAAATTTATCCCTTCCACATTTAAACTGCTTTTATCAACATGTTTACGAGGCGTCCATGTTTTTCATGGCTCTTTTGCTATAATTTAATAACTTTTAATAAATACGGGAGATAACTCCGCCCACCCGCCCCAATTTTGCTGAATAAAAAATACAGGAATGATGAAAATACTAAAGATTAATTTTACCTGGCCTAATCTGACATGCACTGGGAGTCAAATTTTGTGTCGGAATAGACAGGGTGTCGGATTACAGAGTGTTAAGAAACATAGAAAACAGTAAAATGGGAACTAATTCACAGTGTGTCAGTTTCTACCAGGGGAAAGGAGAAGAAGTGACAACCCGTAGATGTAAATTATAACTGTTAGTCTTTTATTAAAAACATAAATTAAAGACTTCATGCATAAACAGTTAATTAAACCATAAAATCGGAATCCAAAGATTACTGTTTTTTTACATTAGCATTAACAATTTAATACAATAGAGCAGATAATTATTTCTAGAACATAAATGAAAAATATTTTTAAAAGAATAAAAAATAATAAACAAATCTACCCACCTGCCCCATATTTTTTGCAAATCAGGATGAGAATCTAAATATTAATTTTATATGGCCTATTACATTTTTAAGTTATCATACGGTTGGGATTTAAACTCTTCCTTGAATCAGACATGTGTGTGTACCATTACAAATGATCCTTGCCCGCGGCCAAAAAAGACGGTCACCATGCGCAGCTGGATTACCTAGCAGTCAGCGGTTATCTACATTGTGTGCCAAGTTATACTGAAATCAGACCAAAACTGCAAGAATTGTTGTAGTTTTGATTACACAATTTATAAAAGCAATTTCTATTTTTCAATATCCAGACTTAATCAATTGTTCATTGAAATCAAAAAAAAATGCACAGAATTATGTATCTTAGTAAATTTTGTATGCCAAGTTATACTGAACTTTTCAAATCTGTCTGGAGGAGCTTTGTGTGTGTGTGCGTTGTACCTTTACAGAAATTTCTATTTTTCCGAGGAAGTAACCACGGCTACTACCAAGTAAGCAGTTATCGAAATCAAAAACTGACACAGAATTATGTATCTTAGTGTATATAAACGTGTTCAAGTTTATAAAGGCATAAATACAAACTGTAGGAATTTTATGTTATAAAAGTTTTTCAAAGAAATTTCTATTTTTAGTAAATTAAGGCAACACCTTTCATCGAAAATTAAAAACCGATGCACTCCGAATTATGCATCTTAGTGTAGTCTACTTGTTGGTTTGTAAGTTAAAATGTTTTAAAAACTGTAGGAGGATAGGAATTCAACAAAGAATTTCACAGAAATTTAAATTTTTAGTTAACATGGCAACACTGTTGTCGAAATCAAAAACTGATGCACAGAATTATGTATCTTAGTGTAGTCTACTTGTGTGCCAAGTATACTGAAATCGCCGCTTCTATTTATTACAAATGCAAATTGAAAGAATTTCAAAAAATTTTCTATTTTTGAAAAAAATCCGACTACAAATTTTTTTGAAATAAAAACCGATGCACAGAATTATGTATTTTAGTATAGTCTACTTGTGTGCCAAGTTATATTGAAATGGACCAAAACTTTAGGAGGAGTAGCATTTTGAAAGAATTTCAAAGAAATTTCTATTTTTAGTAACCACTGCAACATCGTTCAATGAAATCAAAAACCGATGCACAGAATTATGTATCTTTGTGTAGTCTACTTTTGTGCCAAGTTATATTGAAATCAGACCAAAACTGTAGGAGGAGTAGCATGTTGGATAACCAAAATTCATTAAGAAATTTCTATTTTTGCCCACGGCTCGCCTGCTGTCGCTGTGGTTAGTAAGAAATGATTGTCTGATAAACTGAAGTATTTATTGACATTTCAGAAGTGAATAACTCAAAAATACAATAATAAAGAAATGGAACAGCTGACTTAATATCTAATCCCTTGGCGATTATATTGGCATTTATATATATATACATATACCCTGTAAATTCACAAATTATTGTGATGTTTTTATTATTGCGAATATTGCAACGTGTTATGAGTCGCAATAATTTGAACTTGCATTTTGAAATCAAATCCACTGTATATGTATCAAGTCATTCATGCAGAAAATGTAGGTGAAGATTACCTAATTATGGTACTGATATTGTTGGTTACCCATGATGTGTAGACTGACAAATTATCATGCCACTATAAGTTATAGTTGCTGAGATATGGACCTCCACCATAAATTTATGCAAAGTCACTCATGCGGAAAAATGTAGGTCAAGATGACCTAATTCTGGTACAGGCGTTTGTGGTTACCCATGATGTATCCACTGACAAATTATCATGCCACTATAAGTTATAGTTGCTGAGATATGGACCTCCACCATAAATTTATGCAAAGTCACTCATGCGGAAAAATGTAGGTCAAGATGACCTAATTCTGGTACAGGCGTTTGTGGTTACCCATGATGTATCCACTGACTAACTATCATGCCACTATAAGTTATAGTTGCTGAAATATGAACCTCCATTATCAATTTAACCAAAGTCATTCATGCAGAAAAATGTAGGTCAAAATGACCTAATTCTGGTACTGATGTTGTTGGTTACTTATAACCTGTACAATGACAAATCATCATGCCATTATAAGTTATAGATGCTGAGATATGGACCTCCACCAAAAATTTAACCAAAGTCACTCATGCAGAAAAATGTAGGTCAAGATGACCTAATTCTGGTACTGACGTTTGTGGTTACCCATGATGTATCCACTGACTAATTATCATATCCCTATAACTTATAGTTGCTGGAATATAGGTCTTCACCATAAATTATCATGAAAAAACTAAGTCCAACTTAAGGAAAAAATACGGAAAAATTTGAATTTTTTTTTCAAAATCATACTTGGGATATAAATTTTTATCCATACTGAATATTGTGTCCAAATTTCAAGAAGACTGAATAAAATTTGAGAAAGTTATTGCAGTTTATAAAACTTTGACATTTGGGTTAACCAAAGTTGGACGCCGACGACGACGACGACGACGACGGAATCTATGGTCGCTATGTCTCGCTTCGCGACATTCGTCGCAGGCGAACAAAAAATACTCAAATTTTGCTTTTCTAGCATTTTGTCATCAAATTAAATCTGGTTTTGAATAAACAGTTAAACAGGACAAACATGGGTACGTAGGCTATTTATGAAAGTACATTAGCTTTGTCATTACTATCTTTGAGTGTTGATATTGCGGTTATTTGTCTTTCCGAGTGACAGTCGCTAGTCACATTGTCCCGAATTTCCTCGATCACATGGACAACTTTGCTTACCAATACCATGAATACAGCGTGAGACTGAACATGCCGAAGCGTGGGTATGTTTCTAGGTGCAGCTTACTAATGTTTAAAAGAAATATCTATTTTTGAAACCAAAATGATGTTTTTCGTCGAAACTACATGACAAGATACTCTGCACTCATAGTTAGTACACATTTTTGTAAATTCAATAACCTGGTTCCCCGAACCAGTATACGAATGGATTTGGTGCGAACTAATAAAATAGTAGTACAGTTTCACTTTCATTTGCAAGTGTGTTTTGTTTGGTTTCTTTTTCCGATTAAATTTCTTGGACTTTTATTAGGTCTTTTCCACCTTTCTGTGGAAAGACCTATTGATTTGCTTATGTTTATTATTATTAGGTCTTTCCACCTTTCTGTGGAAAGACCTATTGATTTCCTTCTGTTTCTTCTTTTCCATTATTATTATTTTTCCGCCGTGTGATTTTGAGTTTACAGATATATCGAAAATATTTATAGTCCATAAGAATGTACTCCGTAAAAGATTATTGCAGTTCACCCTGCGTAAATGAACCTTAACCCCTTTCGAAGTATTGCCCCTTTTGCAAGTAATGCTTGTTATCGCTACTCTCTCCGAAACCGTAAACCATAGAGGTATGAAACCTTCACCAATGTCTTCGACTAATTACTAGAACTCTTCAATCTATTCATTGCGAAACAGAATTCGGTGAACCCTTCAATGAGTTATTGCCCCTGAAACTTTTTGAATTTTACAAATAATTAAAAATTTTCAAAACGACAAGTCGCAGAGACATGGGACCAACTGCATAGACTTCATTGACCTTTGACCTTAAAATTAATGTAAAGGTCAAAGGTCAAGTTCATTCAAAAAATGAGAAATTTAGCTCTTTTTATATCTCTTTTGTCTTTAAACATATACTTAATGTCTATGCATCATTAATATGTACTCTTAAAACTCTTTCAAAGATTTCATTCTTGTCCCCTAACATTTACCCTTTTAAAAGTTATTGCCCCTTGTGCAAAAAACCTTGTTATCGCTACTCCTCCGAAATTGTAGACCATAGAGACACCAAACCTTCACTAATATCTTGAGGGTCCTTAGGCCTAACTTCACTGTATAAATGCGAAGGATCTGATGACCCTTATATGAGTTATTGCCCTTTAACTTCTTTGTACTTACTATTAAACCTTATAACTTGAAAAGTGTAAGTCATAAAAGCATGGGTCAATTGCACTGTGACCCTTGACCTTTGACCTTGAATATTTTTTCAATGTCAAAGGTCAAGGTCATTCTTTTTTTTTTCATTTTCATTTTTTTCTATGGTTTAAGAGAGTTTTGGTTCCTTTTTCATTGAATGTTATTTTTAGGAATCAGATATGAAACAAATTTGAAATTCAAAGAAGGTGGAAAGACCTCTGATTGTTCTGTGAACAATAAGTCTCCTAGTTCCTATTATTTTTCTTCCGCTGATTTTTTGTTTTGACATTTATCGAAAAGACTTTTTGTTCATCGTAAAGGTCATTAAAAGTTAGGAACAAATTTGACCCAACGCGTATGAACTATGGCCGCTTTCGAAGTTATTGCCCCTTTCGCAAGAAATGCTTGTTATCGCTACTCCTCCGAAACCGTAATCCATAGAAGAATGAAACCTTCACCAATGTCTTCGACTACTTGAAGGGACTCTGGAATCTATTCATTGTGAAAGTATTCGGTGACCCCTTCAATGAGTTATAGCCCCTGAAAGTTTTTGAATTTTAAAAATAATTAAATATTTTCAAAACGAGAAGTCGTAGCGACATGGGACTAACTGCATAAGATTCATTGACCTTTCATCTTAAAATTCATGTAAAGGTCAAAGGTCAAGGTCATTCCAAAATTGAGAAATTAAGCTCTTTTTATATCTTTTTTTGTCTTTTAACATATACAAACTGTCTTAGCATCATTATTATGCACTTTTAAAACTATTTTAAAGATTTTATTCGTATCCCTTAAAATTGACCCTATTAAAAGTTATTGCCCTTTGTGCGAAAAACCTTGTTATTGCTACTACTTCGAAACCGTTAACTGCAGAGACATAAAACCTTCACTAATGTTTTCGACTCCTTTAGAAGACTCTGGAATCTATTCATTGCGAAAATATTCGGTGACCCCTTCAATGAGTTATTGCCCCTGAAAATCTTTGAATTGCACAAATAATTAAAAATTTTCAAAATGAGAAGTCGTAAAGATATAGGACTAACTGCATAAGATTCATTAACCTTTGCTCATAAAATTCATGTAAAGGTCAAGGTCATTCAAAAATTGAGAAATTAAGCTCTTTTTATATTTTTTTGTCTTTTAACATATACTTAATAACTTTGCATCATTAATATGTACTCTTAAACCTATTTCAAAGATTTCATTCTTGTCCCTTAAGATGGACCCTATTAAAAATTATTGCCCCTTTTGCGAAAAACCTTGTAATTGCTATTGCTCCAAAAAGTAAATCGTAAAGACATGAAACCTTCACTTATGTCTTATGGGACTTTAGGCACAACTTTTATCTTCAAGTGAGAAAGGATCTGGTGACTCCTTGAATGAGTTACTGCCCTTTAATTCTCTTGTGCTTAATATGAAACCTTATAACTTTAAAACTATACGTCATAGATACCTGAGGTTAATTACAATGTGACCCTTGACCTTTGACCTTGAATATGACTTGAAGGTCAAAGGTCAAGGTCACCTCCAAATTTTGAATTTTTCTTGCATTTTTTCTTCTTTTAAGCCATTCCTGGTTTCTTTTTATGAAATTTAATTTTAAAGAGATAAATATTACATGAAATTGAAATTCAAAGAAGGTGGAAAGACCTCTTATTGTTCTGTGAACAATAAGTCTCCTAGTTCTTCTTATTTTTCCGCCGTGTGATTTTGAGTTTCAAGATATATCAAAGAGATTTATAGTCCATAAGAATGTACTCCGTAAAAGATTATTGCAGTTGACCCTGCGTAAATGAATCTTGACTCTTTCCGAAGTTATTGCCCCTTTCGCAAGAAATGCTTGTTATCGCTACTCCTCAGAAATCTTAAACCGCAGAGGTATGAAACCTTTATGAATGTCTTCGACTAATTAAAGGGACTCTTCAATTTATTCATTGTGAAAGTATTCGGTGACCCCTTCAATGAGTAATTGCCCCTGAAACTTTTTAAATTTTACAAAAAATTAATTTTTTTTTAAAACGAGAAGTTGTAGAGACATGGGACTAACTGCATGAGATTCATTGACCTTTGATCTAAAATTTCATGCAAAGGTCAAAGGTCAAGGTCATTCAGAAAATGAGAAATTAAGCTTTTTCTCTATCTCTTTTGTCTTTCAATATAAACTTAATGTCTTTGCATCATTAATAAGTACTCTTTAAACTCTTTTAAATATTTTATTCTTGTACCCAAAGATTAACCCTTTAAAAAGTTATTGCCCCTTGTGCAAAAAACCTTGTTATCGCTACTCCTCCGAAACCGTAGACCGTATAGACACGAAACCTTCACTAATGTCTTAAGGGTCTTATGGCATAACTTCACTGTAAAAGTGCAAAAGGATCTGATGAACCCTTATATGGGTTATTGCCCTTTAACTTCTTTGTACTTCCTTTTTAACCTTATAACTTGAAAACTATAAGTCGTAGAAGCATGGGGTCAACTGCATTGCGACCCTTGACCTTTGACCTTGAATATTTTTCAAAGGTCAAGGTCATTTCAAATTTTTTTTTATTTTTAATTTTTGCTATTCTTTAAGACAATTTTGGTTTCTTATTCATGGAATTAAATTTTAAAACAAAATTGAAATTCAAAGAAGGTGGAAGACCTCTTATTGTTCTTTGAACAATAAGTCTCCTAG
This sequence comes from Saccostrea cuccullata, assembly GCF_032062105.1. NCBI lineage: Eukaryota > Metazoa > Mollusca > Bivalvia > Ostreida > Ostreidae > Saccostrea > Saccostrea cuccullata. The sequence continues at coordinate 42,450 of NW_026932037.1, read as the reverse complement.
TTTTTTAATTAATATTTGCTATGGAAATTGGGAAATTTACACCTTTCTTTTGGGAAAAAAGGTACCTTTTTTGCATTGGGAACGGGGCCGTTGAACGGCCCCAATTTTAGAGAATCGAGAGCCCTGGACGCCCGGGGCTACCATTTTTGGGGGTCGGGCTAGTGGTTTTCTACAAAGAGATTGCCCGTCGGGCTAGTAAAAAATATAACTACACACGCAATACACGAAAAGCACAACCGGTATTTTCACTCGTTTTTGGCTATAAAATTCCAAACCAGTTTAAATTTTCCAGACAACATACTCCTACTGTCAATAAATCTCCATATTATCCGTTTTGCAGAGCTACCTGATTTATTTACTTCCAAAAACGATCTTTTTTTCCTAATCCGAATTTCCTCTATTCCTCCGTTTATGGTAAATACATGCAGCTATATCTTTAAATTATTTACGATCACTCAATCAACTGAAAGATAAGTGTTTTGTGACTCACATAAAATATATTTCTTTTGTATTGAATGATTTAATATGAAAACAAAATGAATTTCATTTCATTTTAAATGAGCTAGTGCAATGATCAGAAAAAGGGAAGATAATTTATTGAAATTCATTTTAATTTTATTTCATAATAATTTAAACATAACTGAATTTGATATTGAGAATTAAAATTTACTTTAAAAAGAATGACCTCAGTACCCTGACTTTTATCAGCAATTAATTTCTTTTTCAACATTAGTTTTATTTTAATTTTTGCCCCTGTATTTGGGCTAGTAACTTTTCAGCTGCCACTAGCCTGTGGGCTAGTACTTGATTTTTTTAATTGCACAACCCTGTGTACTATAGTTAAAAACAATGGATACAAAGTTGTTTCATACACCTTTCATCTTTGAAACTTGACACATTTTTACTTATTTAAAATCCAAAAAAGTTAAAAATAATAAGTTCATGTGGTATGCAAATGATATCTATCTTTCTTTTTTTTTTTTTAGATCCACGCTCTTTGAAATCAAACTTTATTAAAAAATATATATGTATTAATTATATTCGCTCGCCTTATCATGCCTTATAATTTTGAAACCCAAAATAAAAAATAATATTTGTAAAAAAATTTCGCTCGCTCGCCTCACTTTTTATTTTTGAAAATCCGAAGAACTATTTTACAAATTGGTGTGGCCTTAGTAAGTTCATGTTGTTCTACATGTATCTTATCACGCGAAATGTAAAAATAATGTAAGCCTTGAATTAGGTGAGCATAAAAAGTAATAATACAATTATGTTTTGCAATTACACATTTGTTTTAGAAACATTTTTCGATATCGACCTAATTCAAATAAAACACAAAACAAACAAATATAAAAGGTAGGTGTATTAAAACACAATATCAGATTCCTGAATGTTATTTAGTAATCAGTACATATATCCAGATGAATAAATTAATGACAAATCAAATCATTCAAGTTGTTTTTCTTCCTACTCACTAAACTGTCTTTTTTTCCACAATGCCAAGATCACGCTTGAGTGTACTCAAAGAAAACACCAATCAAACACTTACCTGAGTCCACTCTTTAATCCAAGCATACAAGCAAATGCCTCAAACAATGCTTGCACATGACTTTCATGTATGCTACACCCATGTTCTCTTTTCTTAAGTATAAGATAAAGCTGGTTACTGAAATCCTGTGCCTGACAATGAAATCTACAAAGAAAACCATGGGAAAGGATGATTTTTACATATTAATAGTTTTACATTATTTTTAGCAATAATTATTTTAACAAGAGCAATCTTAAAGAGATTTAAATACAGTCAAACTTGTCTTAAGAGGCCACCTTTGGGAAGTCTGGAAACTGGCCACTTAAGACAGGTGGCCTCTTATTCCAGTTTGCCCTCGAAAAGGACATTCAGGCAATGAATAAACAACATTAAGCACTACAATTAAATTAATCAAATAATAAAACAGGTCAATTTAACAAAGGCTTTTAGTGTATATAATAATTCAAGCTAATTAAAAAAATATTAAAGAATTAAATTTTTTAAAAGTTTTTGTGCATGTTTCTGTTCCTACATATTAGTTAAATAAGAAATTTATACATACAGTGCCTGGTTATTATCCTTTTTCATAAAGAAAAAAAATTACACAAAAATACATTTTAGTGGTAAATAAAATAAAGCATTGAAATTTAAGTAAGAATATGTTAATAAAAATTCCACTTGCAAACGTTCAAAAATGGTCAGCAGTGTAACACCCCTCCCCCCCCCCCTAAATTAATTCATCGGCAATTAACTTACTTGCTGAAGTTTTTAAAGTCTGGTTAATTTTATTGTTTATAAAGCTGTCAGAATTTCTATGTAACATACACAAACACACAAATAAATTTAACCACTTGACCAGAGAGATGTATTGACGCAGGTGTCATATGCAGTGAAGCGTGACTAATCCCTATCGATCATCTGTTGATAGTGAAATTCACGAGATAATCATGCCACATGAAGCACTGTTTTCACAAGAGTAGCAATTAGAGTTTCTACATGGAATCAAAATCTAAAAGGTGTGAATTTCTTTAGGTAGAGGAAAGTATCAATTGTATTTAAATTCTTTTTATTTTTCAATCGGCGATCTTGAAAAATAAGTACAAATTCATCTAACAGAGTTCAGTGTATCCAATAGTAATTTGTTTAATTGCATAAATAGCTGGGTTAAATTGGCTATTGGGATATAATTACCCGAGCGAATGAGTTTAAAAGACACAAGTTTGGCTTTCCAGAAAGCCTGAAATGTCATCTCTTTGGTATCAATAATGTCAAAGAAATAAAACAGAAAGGGAAATATTTTAATGCAATGAATATATGGATTATTACACCTGAAGTTCCCAAATGACTTATTCAGCAAACTCCACAGTAAAGTACGCAGTTTCTTTTGACCGCAGTACATATATGGAAAGCATGGACGTCTGCGAGAGCACCCAAGGTGATTTTTGGTGAAATTTCATTCTAGCGGTCTTTGTGCTTCTGGGTGTTTACAATTTAATTTACTTAATTCAAATACTTTCCTTGAACTATATTTTCTTAACACAATACGGATTTATCAACAATAATTATCATTCATTTAAAAGCAGCTAATCATTAAAGTTTGACAGGAATTTAATAAATTCAATTACAGACTAAAAAATTAACATAAAATTAGCGTTGACCACTCTTCGTACATTTTTTGCAGAATCTAATTGTAAGCTTGTTTTTTTGTGCGAGAACCAGTTTTTCCCTTCGCGTCAACAAATCTATATATAGAAATCACGTCATTGTCAATTCTCCTTGTGTGGCTTACCAATTTAATAAGGCATAGTATTGGGGATCAATATATATACGGCACACCGAAATTATAGATATCATATTTATAAGCATCGCACTTCTTTTCTAAATTTTCCTTGGCTTTCAAATAGGCCTAAACCGAAAGTAGATCACACACTTCTAAGCTAGTTCTTCTAAATGAAAACCAGTTTACAGGCTATTTGGAACTCTGTAAAACATCGAGGACTCCCGAAAGATTAATGGAGGCTTACACTAGGACTTCACTTCCGGCATACAATCTTAATGTGTCATCTCCCGAGGGAGATGACAATAACAGAATCACAGCAAGTGACGAAATGGCCGCCTATTACAGTGTCAATAAGGCTGTTGGGGGAGGATTTGAGTGGCCGCTGGCCGCGTTACACAGGTGGCCGTTTATTCCAGTTAAAATTTATAGGAAAAATCGTCGGGGGGAACTGAAAGTGGCCGCTGACCGCAAGTGGCCGCTGATTTCGGGTGGCCGCTAAGACAAGTTTGACTGTATCCCCACAGGGCTCATATCAAATGAGGCAATGTTGAATTTTCCTAATTAAAAACATAAATATGAGGGACTGAGATAAAAGAACATGATGGTAAGGTAGATTGAATACCGATAACTTTCTGACATGTAAAGCTGCAACATATATATAGTACTTATTGTTAAAAGAAATCTGCATAACAAGGAAGGGCAACAGGAATAAGACTTTCTATCTTTTTCCAACCTAGATATCATCAGAAATCACTTGGAGAAATTGGAGAACTTGTGTAAAGCATAGCGTGAACCATAAATCCAAGATGGCGAGTGTCGTCTCATGCAGGCTTGTAAGTTAAGAATGAAATAAATTGATAATGAAATTCAAATATAGTTTTTTTCATCTTTCTATTGAAAATTTTGAAAACTGATACAAACAAGAAGATACAGTTACTTTTAATATTTGCCCTAAAATTCAGAAGTTGTTTAAATCTCATTAAATTTCCGTTTTTATCCGGTTTTTTTGTTAAAATTTCGTTTTTATCGGATTAAAAAATTTATTGTGTCCTCTAAATGTAAGTCGTAAAAACGCTTATAGAACTTATTGCTAGCGCTCTCGAGCACTAGCAACTACGTTAGTCCTTTTCACTGGAATACGCATGCCCGACTCCATAGCAAGGGATTCTGGGAATATTGTATTTGAATTTCGTTTTTATCATCTTCACGTGAAATTTTGTGTTTAATCGTTAATGTCAAAAAGTAACAGTAGCTTTTGTCTTATAATGCAAAGTTATTTTCAATATCATAATAAATAACATGTAGCTAGCTTTATCTTAAATTCCTTCAAGCTCGGAAGACAACTTCGGATATGTTTTCCGATCTTGCCGGAAAGGCCCGAAAAGATACGATTGCTACAAAACAGTACCAATGGTTCCTGAAAAATTTCACCTCGAAATTGAAATTACAGTAGGTACATAATGATTAAGGCACAGCCAAAGAGCTATGCCATTGCCGATGTGTAGCCCACTCTAGATTCACAATTTTAAATTGAGACTCCACTCCAGCACAACTCCAGAATACCACTGTGCCTTCCTATCGTTAATTTATAATCGATTCAGAAATTTAAACCAATGTTTTAGAAATCTGCTTCTGTGTTTTATGATTGCTACAGCGCTAGCTCACAGTGGTTTCAATAAGATTTTCAACAGAAGGAAAAATAGATGGAATAGCAGGAAACCAGTTTCGGCGAGGGGTCTGGGGGCCGCCTTAGGCCCCCAGCGGGTCCAGGGCAGAGCCCTGGTGGGGGGCCCAGGTGGGCGAAGCCCCCCGACCGAAAACGAAAATCAGCATTTTGGACTCATTTTTCTTACCTCTAAGGCCATTAAAAAAGTACCATTTTTTCACATTCCTGTCACTATCAATTATCAAATTTTACCTAAAAAAGCCAACTAGAAAACAAATTTTTACCTTTTCACAGATTTGTTTGACAGATTTATGAAAGACTAAATTTTTTTCTTCTGAAACTAAGTGTCTATAAAAACATATAGACAACATGTATGAAATTCTAGGTAAAACATTATACTGGAAATTCTACATATTTAGTCCTTTTCACATAAATTGGTCAGGACTTTTATTCAAAATTCAAAAAAAAGATTATTAAGTTAAAAATTTAAGATTTTTAAAACACTTTGGGGATGAACAGTACCCCCAAAAATGGAAAAATTCTGCAATATTGAGACTTTTCATAAAATAATCTTGACGATTTTGTACAGATTGTCAGAACAAAAATATTAAGAAAATGAAATTTGATACAAAATACTAGTACATTAAAACCTTTCCAAATGTGAAAATAATATACTTTTCCTGTATTTCAAGAGATCTTGCACGAATAAATGAGAATGAAATTTCACGTTTTCAGTTTGAGGAAATTTTGTAAGAATTTCTACGTCTGAGTCAAGATTAAAATATTAAGACTTTTATTCGTAATGATTACGTCTTGGCTTATGTGGAAATCCTGTAAGAATTCATACATTTTTTCGTAAGGTCTTAATCACCGGGGAACCCCTCACTTAATATTGAGGCTGCCGCACAATCAATTTTCAATAGAAAATTATAAAACACAAACAAATCTTTTCGGAAGGGACCATTTTTATGCCTCTTAACGTATGTGATCTCAAACGCATGTGTTACAGCAGCAGCACGTTTCTCCACGACTTCGCTCAAATATTCGTTGTCCGCGACGCCATTACATGACACTATCGATCTAATCAAACTTCCTTGAAAAAAAGAGCGCACTCAAGGGAAGCTACTCTAGATCATAGAAATAGTTGCGGTAATGATTTCACGTATCAGCACCGGCAAAATTCTAATGACGGAAATTTCATAGCCGGCAAAATTTCTCGTACAGGCGGTTAATTTTGCCGGTTGCCGGCTCTTATTGAAAACACTGGCTCACCAATCTTTTTCAAAGATAAGCTTGTTTAGATGTCATCAGTGTTGTGTAGATGTTTGTTATTTACAAATGGCAGCACATGTCGTGCCAGTTGAGCTCGAGAAATGTTCCCACCAGCCGGGGAAAAAGTTCATCAGATCAAAAAAGAAAAAAAAAAAGCTTACCTACTGACCCTAATTTTTTCAGCCTGAAAGCGGAAACAAACCTATTTTTTTGTTAGGCCTCATGAAAATTATGGGAAAATGCACTGTTTGTGACTACACAATTACCCTTGTGAAAGTCTAAGCAGGTAACTATTTATAAATTCTTAGTTTATACTTATAAGTATTTTTGTGTAAATAAATGCTTCATTTCCATTTTTGGTGGTAATTTTAAAAATCACTCTAAAACAGGGCGAAATATGACTGAAACAGTCACTGTACCTAGTTCTTTGTCTAGACTGAAAACTTCAGATGGTAGTAAGTCCAAATGACTGACAGCAGAAATAAGATTTCAAGAACTCTGAGTGGGTAAAATATGTTTGAGATTTACCTGTAAAACCATATCATATGGTTTTCTGGTATCCATGTTGGGATCATTGATATTTTTTCATCATCATTTGGAGCCATCTCCCATAAGCTTTCTGATGACAGCTCTGAAAAGGACGTGTACAAATGGTCAAGGGATCTTAAATGAGCCATTATAGGACTCTTTTGGACGTACTTCTTTAACTCGTTGATTTTTTCAGTCTCCTCGTTGTTCTCAGTTTCCCCGCATTGAATAAGATCAAGAGGTTTCGTATCAGGAACATGCACAATTGATATATTAAGGTTTTCGATGTGCTTTCTTTCCCATTTACTCAGTCTTAGTGGAAGGTCGAGTGAAGCAATTTTGGTTAAGCACTTTCCGTGAATTGACTGCGAATCCTCAGATTCTGTTGAAATTATGTCAGGACCGGAGGACTTTGGAGGAGTTCCATCTTCATCTTGGTCAGAGCTCCCAGGCGTACTCTCACTGACAGAACAAAATCGTTTACGATCAGGGGATACAGAAGAGTCTGACATCCGTCGTTTTTTGTTTGCTTCGTCATATACTACTTCACTGTCTGCATCGGAGACGCTAACCGTTTTGTCTGAATCGGAATCTGCCATGCTAGCGAGCGGCGTTTTGGGTTGAAGTTAAGTCTTACTATAAACGAGTCGACCTATAACGTTCGTACGTTGGTATATTACCAAAACGGAAAAAAAAAATAATGGTCTGTTTTGTTTGGTTTGTTTAATTGTTTTGGTTTTGTTTGTTTTGTTTTTTGTTTTGGCTTGGAATTCATTTTTCAGTAAAGATAGAAAACATTACGGAATTAGATTATGATATCATTCTATAAACCAAATCAATCAACAATGGAATAGACGAATGCTCACAAAAATCTGCCGGGTTATAAAGTTACAATTGTAAAAACTCTCATTTTGCCAAAACTGAATCATTTATTTATTTCTCTTCTTAGGGGACGACCATTTGATTCTGAGGGGGGGGGGGGGCTGGGAGATTTTGGAAATAAATAATCTGTCCCTGAAAATGTTGAAAATAAATAATCTGTCCTCCACTGCCAAGAAAATAAATAATCTGACCTTGACTTATGATATTTAAATATTGTGAAAATACCTTTTTATTTAAGTTCAATTTAACCTCAGAATCTTCAATTCAGCATGTTTTTGGCTCGCTTCGCTCGCCATTTTAGAACCAAATAGTGTTTAAAATCAGATTACCATACTGGATACTTGTAGCCAGTTGATGAGCATGGCAATGTGCACTCAGTAGATGTGATGAATCACTTTAAATACAAGCCAATTCTTAAACACCACTAAAGATAAATTTTCTTGTCAAAGAAGTATACTTCCCGATAAATTAATACAAAGTAGTGGCGGATTTAAGGAAGGCATACATGTGTATGATCCCTCCCCTAAAATTTCAAAGTATGATATGAATAGTATTAATATTGCCATAGTTTAGTACAATACCAATATTTTTGTGCCTAGTTTTACTCTTAAAATACACAAAAACCCAAGAGCTTCAGGGGGCTTTGCCCCCTAGGCCCCCTTCATTCAAAGTATGATATGACTAGTATAAATTATGTCATACTTTGGAACATAACTAACCAGTTCCTACATAATTGTGCCTGGTTTTACTCTTAAAATACACAAAACCCCATGAGCTTCAGGGGGCTTCACCCCCTGGACCCCCTTCATTCAAAGTATGACATGACCAATATTAATAATGTCATACTTTGGTACATAATAACCAATACCACTACATGTATAATTGTCCTGGTTTTATTCTTAAAATACCCGAAAACCCAAGAGCTTCTGGGGAATTTCCCTCCCTTGGCCTCCACCAGTACTTCACCCAGGACCCACTGGGGGCCTTAAGGCGGCCCCAGACCTCTTGCTTGAACCATAGACCTAAAACGAAGGGACTGCCGACTTATGACGTCACAATCACTATCTTCTTGCGCTCGCAGCGCCCTCACCGGGATGTATAGAAACAGACTTCCTGTAATGAAATCAATGTTGTCGCATCACGGATTTCTGCATTCTTTGAGGAAATAACAACAAATTAGAAAAATCAATCATTTATCTAAGCTTTCTTCGACGAAATGATCTCGATTTACTACTTCGGAAGTTATAACTTTACGCTATAGAGTCGATGGAAACGTTTTAACTGCAGACATCAGCTGACTACGACGTGACATCTCTTGAATGCTGTCGATTATATTTTACGGTAGTACATGTTTATCTTCTTAATTATTTTACAAAGTAAGGACACAAATTATCTACCAATATTTGAACAACGACCAATTTCAGATCTTCGCTGAATTAATATAAACAATAAATACATTGTGAAGTGCCGTTTACAATAAGTGCTTGAGGACGGGACCCCCCTCCCCCTTTTTCGATATAGACCCCTGGGCTTTTTTCTCATAAATAATCCTTCATTGATTTATTTGTGATAAGATCTATACCAAAAATTAGAAAAATTACCTGAAGCATACGTTCTTTAGAATCTACCCTACACTCTATATAAAAATCAACGAGAGTGGGGTAAATTTTTTATAGATAATAGAAGGTTAGTTTAATCAAATTTTCTGAATTGATAGGATAGATTATATCACAAATGTGTCATCCATATATAATTTATGTGAAAAAGTCTAACAGGCCCTGGAGTCTATATTTATGTGAAAAAGTCTAACAGGCCCGGGGGTCTACATTGGGGGAGGGGGGGGGTCCTGTCCTCAAGCACCTGTGCCGTTTACAGGTTTTAGATCAACAACTTAATAAATTGAGATTAGATGTTCCCGTGAATGATCTACATAATTATGTATTTTTAAAAAGTTGGATTTATGTTATTTATGTAATCGTGTTAATTCAGGATTACAACTTGTCAGTGTTGAAAAGATTTTCTAAGAGATTTTTTTTTATTTTTCCCCACAGGTTTTGTTGATAGCCTGTCCGCTTCTCAAATGAGAATAGGGGTCTGCCTTGCACACCAAACTCTATGGAAAATATTTTTAATTTAGAACACGGTCATGCCATGTACCACCTGGTATGATGAGTTAAATGTAAAAGAACAAAGACTGGTCACAAACCTGCACAGGATTAAATCAACAAAAGTGCCAAGTGGTGTGTCCCATGTATGCACAGCTGAGTTGCACATGACTGGATTTCAATGATTTAATTATCATGTTTAGAACTCCAATTTTTTCAACTATACTGTGTATATCCAGAATGTGATTATAATTAACTTTTGTATATCATAACTCAAAGAAAAACTGCATCAATACCGGTATAAATATTAAATGATTTAATGTGACTGTAATGAAATATTATTAAAATCATTGTTATATTTAATTTAAGACTTTTCCTTTTCTATAGTGAGCTTATATTGGTGAGCACTGTTTTAGATGTACATGTATGGCATATTTAATGTCTTTTTAGAATATTTATTTTCAATGTATCAATCACAACTGCAAAAAGCAAAATCATAATCGCTGAGCATCATGTTCAATCTTATCAGCAGCTTTGAAGAACAAACACTAGTAAGTAATTATTTTATATATGCAAGATCTACTGCCACTATGGTCAAACTGTTTGATCTTGAATCGACTGCTTAAATAGAAGTTTTAATAACTTACTGTAGCTCTAAACACAGGCACTTGTAAATCTTATCCTTTTTTTCTTTTTATGGAATTATACTCCCTATACCTTGTTAGGTAGGACTTTAGGGAAAATGTTATTTTTTATATTAAAAGAATCATATTTAAATGGGAAAAACTCATAGGTGTCGGAACCGGGGGGGGGGGGGGCTTAGCCCCCCCCCCCACTTTTTTTCCAAATATATACTTAGTATATAGACATTGAACATATCTTCGTAAGTTTAGCCCCCTCACTTTCCACAGATACGTCTCAGTATAGGTTAAAATGGGGAAAGTGGTGGAGTATGGAAGAAAAGTTTTGGTACTGGAGTTCGAACCTACCTAACCCAACCCCCCCCCCCCCCCCGCCCACGAAATAGGATTTTCGTGTTTGGAAAATAGACATTTCCCCCTTCTTTTTGTCAGGTTTTTTTTGGAGGTACAAAATTTTTTTTTTTACACTTAGCCCCCCCCCCACTTTCAATGTGCTTCCGACGCCAATGCAACTTTACCCCTTTTAGCCCTATGGTAACTTTCAAACCCTAAAAAAGTTTGACAAGCTAAAAAAAAAAAAGGAAAATGTGTCCATTTCGTACAATTTCGTACAAACTCGAAAATCCTGTCGGGGGTGGGTGGGTAGGATCGAACTTCTGGCCTACATTATAATAAAAAAAAAATGGGGTGGCTATAAACTTGCCAAAGGTACTCATTACTTGTGTTACTGTACCATAGTCATGCATAGGGTTGCGATATCAGCGTTGTCAAATACTGCTATTAAGCATAAGATGTTTGCTCTTTAAAAAAATCACGTATCAATAGGCCTATCTGTTTCTTAAATATGAACTTTTTTCATCGAGCAGCATCTTGAGCAACCTCACATGCATTTTAACAGCTTCTCTGTGATCATGGTCATCATCTGTCATCTTAAATACTCAAATTTATAGCTTTTTTTACACATTAAAAACAAGATAAATACCTCAAAAGCTGCTCAAAGAACTCATTAGTGTATCAGTAAAAATAATTTGGTACATTCGGCAAAAGGTTAATTCATTCCATGCTAAAATATCTCGACAATGTAGATGTAAATAACGTAATCTTTGTAATGCCGGATGTTTTCTATGCATCCCGGTGAGGGCGCTGCAATCGGAGGGAGATCGTATAGTGATATCTATTGTGACGTCATAGGAGTCGGCGGTCCCTTCGTTTTAGGTCTATGCTTGAACGAAGTTATACACGTCCCCCCCCCCCCTCCTGAATCCGCCTATGGTATATAAATGATTAGTCTTTTAGAATCAATTGATCAAGGTATGTAAGACAAAGAAGAAAATAAATAATCTGTCCTCGATAATTTTGAAAATAAATAATCTGTCCTTGACAGGCATAAAAATAAATAATCCGTCTCAAAAAAATTTGCCAGCCCCCCCCCCCCCCCCCCTCAGAATCAAATGGTCGTCCCCTTACACCAAAATATGAAAAAATGACTTCACTGTGTAAAGACTTATTTGAATCACCATGTATATGAAAATCAAAATGTGATAAGGTTAAAAGAGTTGTTGTATATCTCAAAACTTCTTGTCTAGGGGCTTAAAATGGTCAATATAGACATTCTTATTATAAAATCATTTAAGTGCCCTTGGATTAAGAAACTAACAAAATACAACAATTAGGCCATGTCTAAATGTATTCTTAAAAATTAATGGTCGGACATTGTAAACAGTTTAAAATACTTGATTTTTGGGATGCATTTATCGCAGATATTTTGATACCTAAAATAATGATTTTTGGTATGATGTTTTTACCCCATGCCATGTCATGAAGAATACTGAAAATAAAATGTATGTGAAAAACAACTTCTGTAATACTTCAGTATGGTTTAATTCTAATTAATACAATATAGCAATATTTACATTCACTTTCTTTCCCTCTATTAAATTGCATTGGTTGATTTGAGTGATATTTACGCATAACACAGAAGACCCAATCACCAAATTGGTGCGTAGGAATACATTCAGTATTCCTTCAGTATTTCTCGAAGAACGTGAACTGACTCTTCTCGCGACTTCAAACCGGATCACGGCCTTATATTATACTTACGCTGATTAATACATGTATTTTATTGATGTAAATAAATTTTGACGGTTAAATGAATTCATTTGATTAATTTCTTAGTGTACCAAAAGTAAATTCATTAAATCACAGAAAGAAAAATAAAATTGTGTTATTAGAATTTAAAACGCTGTCAATATTTTTGTCAGCATAATTCGGCTGTTCCAATGGCTCTTCCGCTAATTTCGCATTACTCGTTGAATAAGTCATGATCATAGCTTTTTAAAAACAAATCGTATTTGCGGGAAGGAAAAAATGTTTAAAAACCTAAATATAAGCATTGAATCATTATTTTTTTTTAGTCTGCAGTCTCATAACTGCAGCGATGTGTGCATATAAATTTTCATAACGCGCTAGCGCGCGTTACTCAATTTGTATTCACACGCCGTTGCAATTATAAGACCACATCTTTCAAAAAAATATTGATTCAATGCTTAATTGAATCATGATTTTTTGAAGTATACAGTCTCATAACTGCAGCGGTGTGTGCATACAAACTGTGTAACGCGCGCTAGCGCATTATGAAAATTTGAATGCACACATCGCTGCAGTTATGAGACTGCAGACTTAAAAAAATCATGACTTAATGCTTAATATATTTACATTTTTTTAACTTCATGCCCTGTCTGCAAATGTGATTTATACCCTAAAATTCCTATCTTATCCTAAAGGTAAGTTCATATTAATGGAAGAGCCACAGTTACAGCCACAAGCGTGAGCTTTGATTTTCGCTTGTGACGTTGCAGTTTACACCGTTCAACGTTTGTGAGTTCATAATAAAACTCGTCAATGTGAGTACCCTGTGTGTAATACAGAATTACATGTATAACTGACGTAGCTTTCAACACACTTTACACGCGAAAAATATGTGGAATGTATGTATGTGTACAGTGTTTTTCTCTTCATACAGTGGTATCAAAATGGTGTTAAATATCTTGGTGATATTTGGGAGTTGATTTTTATATACTCTCCTATGCAGTTAATCTGGCAAAACGGTTTGGATTAATTTTTAATTAAACACAAATCATCACCGCTGACAAGACATATACATGTAGTACCGGACAAAAATTGATAAATTGTAATGTATTCGGAAGCATTGTTTTCTAAGGAGATTTAATCATAAACACATTGAAAATATTCAAACGGATTAATAAAGTTTTTGTATTCGTATAAATCATAGTTCTATAAGCTGGTTCCCCGCTAAAACAATATCAATCATAGTACTGCAAGTACTGGCAAGTGGTTAGCAACCCTGTTGTAATTTAAGCATTAATGAATATTTTGCATTAATATTTGATTTTGAGGTACAGAAGAGTGATTTGAAAAAAAGAGAAATTAAATATGATTTGATAAAATTCAAACCTCCACTGAACTTTTTATTAATTTTCCATCACAATCGTACAATATGATGACCTTAATTCTATAAAATATAACATAACAATACCTCACTATGTCTGTAATAGTTAAATCTCAGAGAATTAAGCCTCTCATGGGAGGGTATTTGAAATAATTACATAAATGGAAACAAAGAGTACAAATTATGTGTTTGTAAGCAATATTATTTTGACTTAATCTCTAGTCGCTCTCACCCGCCTTCTATAACATTAACATACCCATCTATTGAACATGTTCAACTCCTTTATAAGGAATGACTCTAATTATTGGCCATATTATCGAGCATATGCTGGTTTGGGTCGGTTTACGCTTTTTTATAATCCGCTTCGCGAAATTATGAAGTGTAAACTGACCCAAACCAGATTATACTTGATAATATGGCCAAGAATTAGAGTCATTCCTTAAATGTTTCTAACTTGGCTATGACGTCTCAACCGCTCAACTATGACGTCAAGTAGCCTAAGACTGCATTTAAAAAGAGACGTAAGCAGCAAGGAAAAGGAACAATCTAATTAAAATCAGACTTCTTAGATCCGCGCCGTATACACTCTGCGTAAGAGTGTATACGGCGCGGATCTAAGAAGTCTGATTTTAATTAGATTGGGAAAAGGAAAATCAAAGAAAATGTAATAAACAGAAAATTAAATGTTTTGTAGTTGAATAATTTATGAAATTTATTTCACTCGTGAGAAAAGATTTTTTTGATATTTCCACTCGTGCTTCGCACTCGTTAAAATATAAAAGAAAATCCTGTCCCACTCGTGACGGCTGTTATTCTTGTTTCATAAACTTGCATGTCAATAATTTACCTTGTTTTAGAAATTGTTCATACGTAGAGCATGCTCTTGCGTATTGAAACAAACTAATTTTGTTGATCAATGATCACTTTTCTTTTGTGCTTACAATTAAGCTTGCTTTATGATATAATTATCAAATTGCTTTTCTGTGATTGTATGATACTCATGTGACCATAAAGGCCCTTGGGCCTCTTGTCAAAAGGCTAATCGGAGATTAAATTCGACAATTTTAATTTGAAAGTAACATCAGTCAAAGTTGGCAGATCATTGAAAAATGTGAACGAACATACATAAATATTTACTAAACCTAGAAATGTTCTTAAATTGAATTTCGCTTAGAAACACTTGCATATGGTCCACGTATTATAGTCTTTTTAAAGGACAGCAACTTGTTTTTCTATTATAAAGGATCAAATGATATGCACGAGTTTATTCTCCCCCAAAAATGTATAAATTTGTTTGCTATGGGTTCAGTATAATTATCCCTTTCGAGGTTCAGGACAGCTGCTGAAATGAACGTAAGAATCTTATTGCATATATTTTACTTTACACACAAATTCAAACAGTTCTAGTTTACGATGCACTAGTATATCTAGTAACAACTAGATATGGTAAAGTCATTGATGATAAGCACGAGGATGAAGAAATTCTTATGGAATTTCATATTTCATAATGAATAATGTTGAGGAGATATTTTTAGTAAGTGTTTTGTAAAAGGCTCTAAAGAAGAAAGTGTACTTTTTTCTAGGTTTACATTTACATTCTCATGCTTGCATCCCTGGAGTCGTTTATTCACGCTCAAAACCGGAATGCACATCGTGGAAAAGAATTTGGACAGTCAAAAAAGTTAATCTTATTTTTTTTCATATTATTTATGGAAATTGAAATGTTAATAATGAAAGGATTTTCAAAAGTTAAACGATAGATTTTTTTTGAATAAGTCATTTTAGTTTAATAATAGAATTTATATATGAATCAACAAAGTAACAGAACTAAAGTACAGAACTTAAGTTAGAAAATGCCTTATATTTATATATATATTAAAGATTCCTCGGAAGTATGACATCCTGCTTTTCCCAAGCCCTTGTCACTTCTACGTTTATGACATTAGTAATGATGGTATTATAACTATGGAAGAAATTACCAACTTTTTTGGAATATCCGGCGCCAAAATTTTCAGAGATCTGGATAAAAATAAAGGTGTTGAATTGTCCATTTGTATAATTGTATAAAGGTCTTTATGAGTAATAGTTTACCTTTTTATAATTTAATTTAACTTGTAACACGTCATTTGATTGAATAAAAGATTTATCCATTTTGTATTTTGCTTCGCGGTTTATAAAGCGTAAACTGCCCCAAGTTATGTTATATCGGATAACATAAGTTGAAATAAGCTTCATTCCTTAAATGGAGTAGAGAAAAACTATTTACGATGACAAATGTACATTCTTTGTGTATGAATGAATATTTTTTTTATAGATGGAAAAATAACAAAATCTGAATTTTCCCTACAAGTTCCATTTGTGATCCAAACCCCAAAAAGGCCCTAGTATCTATAACCCCATGAAGAGCAAGATACGAATTGAAAAATCATGTACATATTCTGAATTCTGACATCCTAATTCTGAAAAACTTGTGTTATTTCTGCAATAAATGTTTATCAATTATTTAAGCTTTAAGTTCTTTTTTTATTCACAAATTAAGAATATGCAATGTTTTTTTTTTCTGTTTCAAAGACCAAATCTATAAAGCATAATTTTTTTTTCATTTAACTATCAAATTTCAATACTTTATTTATTAAAGATAATTTATTTTCTTACTAACAATTATTGAAAATTTCATTGCTAAAAGGTTACTTGAAAATTATGAAATCTTGAGTAGCAATAGAAACTATAAAATAAATAGCTTTTCGGAATTCCAAATTTAGGGTTATTGACAAAAGTTTATGTTATTCATGCAAAGGAAAGTCAATCGGGATTTTTTCAGGGTAAGGTAGAAATAACAGGAGGTCTTAAGAATGTTGGTGGCGTCATATTTAGATTTTGGAAGATCAGACAGAAAAAGGGAAGGAGGAAGGGGGGGGGTCAGACATGTTGAATCATACTCAGGTAGTGTACATTCAAATTTGTTCAAATTATGACCCCCGAGGGTAGGATGGGACCACAATGGCCGATCAAATTTTTACATAAGAACATATAGGGAAAATCTTTAAAATTTTCTTTTCACGATTCATAGGGACAGGAAAGATGAAACTCGTATTTAATAATCCTCAGGTAGTGTACATTCAAGTTTGTTCAAATCATGACCCCGTGTTAGGGTGGGGTCACAATGGCCAATCAAAGTTTTACATAGGAATATGAAGGGAAAAATTGTAAAAATTGAATCATACATTTTCTCTAAAGATGTTGTGTAGGATATTTACATGTGAATTTCTAATTCTGATGCTATGTATGTTCTATTTTTAAATAATATCTAATTCAAAATTTCAATATCAATATAGCCTATTGGGTTCTGAGCTTAAATAGCAAAAATTTGCAATAATGATCAATTGATAATGTTGAAATAAGGCTCTTTCTCAAGTCGAATATCTCATTTCACAAGTCTTCTTAGGTGGGTAAAAAATGTGTGGTTGAATTTCTTTTATATCATAAATAAAGAGACATTTTATATCCATGAACAAAAGATCAAAGTTCAGAAAAAATGAATATGAGGAAAAATTTGTATTATCGGTTGTGCCCTACCATAATTAGTGGAACAATGGAAGCTCTTCATAAATTTATGAAAATTATTTTTGAGAGAGTTACCTCTCCTGGTTAACTAATTGTTAGTTTTCATCTTTTTCACACATGCACATGTTAAACTATATTTATTTTCTAATCTATCTCTAAACTGTACTTAATGACAGTTTATGCGAATTAATTCATTGTCATAAAACCTAATTCCATGTATTGGGTTGAGTAAGGTTAGAATTAAGACAGTTTAAGGTACATGTAAGACACAATGAATGTAATCAAAACACAATTGTTCAAACTCTTATCTTCAAGAAGAAAATGTTAATGTTAAGGTGAAATTTGACGTAACGTCTTGATTTTACAAATCATATTTTATCAGATTATAACACGCATTCTCTGTAAGCACCAACGAATTTACTATAGGGCTTGGAAACGACATGTCTCGGATTTTGATGAAATTTTCACCATAGGTGTGTCTTGGTACAAAACTAATAAATATGGTGTCGGAAGTTCCACACGTGCACTTGGTTGCCATGGAGACGGATCCATTGAATTCGGCCATTTTTGGCCCATTTTGACTAAATGAAAACATGAAAATTGAGGAAATGTAAATGAATATTTATCGGTATCTAATATACTCTAACAAAAATCATTGGATCATATGATAACGCGAACGTTTAAGGTACACAGGGCATATAATCGTTTATTCTAGAAATATTCCTCCTGTAAGAAAAAAGTCATGCAAACTGACATGGTTTCTAAAAATTTGAAAAATGAGGAAATCGGAATTTTTTGAGATCTTAGAGGCTAAATAAGAAAAATTGTCCGCGGAAATTTCCCAAATCTTATGTGTGTTGGTATACTTGGGAATAAGTAGTGTCATCTCATGAAAAAACATAAGTGGGCTTTTGATCCTATTTTTAGTAACATGTATCTATAAATGTGAAAAATCAAATTTCGGCAAAGTTTTAATTGTCATTGCTGCATAATTAGAAAGTATTTTGCCAAATTTGAGCTTTTAATGACAAGAGCTGGACACAACTAGCTGGTATGGATAATGGTTGAGGGGAATTCCCATGTCTATTTTTAGTATCAGGTGGCTAAATATAGATAAGTCTCTGAATATTAGGAAAAATGGCATTTTTGTTCTAATAGGAAGCTTCATATAAAAAGTATTCACAAATATAAAGGTTTCTACAATATGCTTTAAGAATGTACATGTGTTTGTTGAAAGATTGCAACAATATTGAGGATGGACTCTTGTTCCTTTTTATGGCAACAATGGTCTAAAAATAGATTACTCGAAAAATTGAGAAAATGTAGATTATTACACCTTTTCGGGCACTTTATAGATGTAATTGCAGCATAATTAGGAAATATATTTTAAATTTGAGATGTTAATGACAAGATCTGGATACCACTAGCTGGTATGGATAATTGTTGATGGGAATTCCCATTTCTATTTTTATTGTCAGGTGGCTAAATATAGATAAGTCTCTGAATATTAGGAAAAATGGCATTTTTGTTCTAATTTGAAGCTTCATATAAAAAAGTCCTAGAAAATAAAAAGCTTTCTACAATATGCTTTCAGAATGTACACGTGTTTGTTCAAAAATTGCAACAATATTGAGCATGAACTCTTGTTTCATTTCATAGCAACAATGGTCTAAAAATAGATTACTCGAGTAATTGAGAAAATGTAGATTATTGCACCTTTTCAGGCACTTTATAGATGTCATTGCTGATTACTTGGTAAGTATTTTGTAAAATTTGAGATGTTAATGACAATAGCTTGACACCTTTAGCAGGTATGGACAATGGTTGAAGGGGTTTCCCAATTCTATTTTTAGTATCAGGTGGCTAAATATAGATATGTCTCTGAATATTAGGAAAAATGGCATTTTTGTTGTAATTGGAAGCTTCATATAAAAAGTTCTAACAAATATAAAGCTTTCTACAATATGCTTTCAAAATGCATATGTGTTTGTACAATAATTGCTACAATATTGAGGATGGGCTATTTTTAGTATCACGTGGCGAAATATAGATATGACTCTAAATATTAGGAAAAATGGCAGTTTTATTCTAATTTGAATCTTGAATTCTTAAATTAGAATATGTCTTTACAAATATAAAGCTTTCTACAATATGCCTACAAAATGAACACTTGTTTGTCCAATAATTGCTACAATATTGAGGATGGACTTTTGTTTCTTTTTAAAGCAACAATGGTCTAAAAATAGATTCCTGGAATAATCGAGAAAATGTAGATTATTGCACTTTTTCTGGCACTTTTTAGATGTCATAGCTGCATAATTAGGAAGTATATTGTAAAATTAATTTGAGATGTTATTGATAATAGCTGGCCACAACTAGCTAGTGTGGACAAAAGTTGAGGGTGGGTTCCTATTTCTATTTTTAGTATCATGTGGCGAAATATTGATATTAAGGCCATTTATAGGAAAAACTTAAAAAATCTTCTCAATTGCTCTGTAAACTAATTCCTGATTGTCCTAATTCTAGTCTTTGACAATGTACCTGTATTTTCATCTACAAGTTTATTTTGTTCAAAGACTTTTAATTTTTTTTAGACGAAGACTCAATGAGCGTATTCTATATGGCAGTTTCTGTGGTCTGCATATTTTTTTTAATAGTCACCATATTTCGAGAACCTTTTGTCATTTTTTTTCAAATTTGTCACAAAGTATCTAAGGATTTTTGTTAATTCCAAACATAGGGATTTTCTCTTTAAACAATAGGAGATAGTAGGGAATCTAATCTCTAATAACAAGATCTTGTTAAAATGCCATTTCACTGATCAGTTACAGGGTTATTCTCAGATGACTGTTGAAGCCCTATGGTCTCTTGTATAAGAAGGTACGGTTTGAGCTTTATTGTGCCTTAAAAAATAATGTTCTTAAAAAGTTGTGAAATTGGCTTTAACAATCATTGAGTAGATGATTATGATAAATTATTAAATATGACACGAAGGGGGGTCGTTCTGGATATATTACGTCATTAATTTGGTACTCTTCTACGTTTAATGCAGAGAAGCCTCAAAATAACTCATTTCTGTGCTGATTTTTCTTTCGCCACCGTCGCCCTCTTTAATTTTTGGATATATTATGTAAACTGCTATGAAAAATCACATACCGGGTTTCTCAAAATCTTTCTGGGCGAGAGTGGCAGAGTATATTTTCTGAAAGAAAATATTCCACTGAAAATTGATGTCTTCTGGCATTTTTTAAAGAAAATACGGGAAAATACACAAGTTAATGACGTCACAATTAGCATTTAGGAGGACATATGAGAAAAATGATTTGTGTATTTTTTCTGCAGGGAATTCTAGAGTGAGTTTTGATTTCAAATATCACTTTCATATTTTAGAAAAATATAGGGCTTACTTTGTATTGAAACTGTACCTTGTTCTTTGTTTCTATAAATAGAACTGGAAGTCCTCATTGATTTAGCATATTTCAAATATAAGTAGAACTGTTACTACCGATATTACATATAGTTTATACTTATCAGTCACATGATTATTTTATTAGGGAAAACTTTATTATTCACATGATGACTGCAAATTTTCAATTGTCAACTTCCTGTACTAATATAGCAATATACATGTACATATACATACCCTTATCACCTACATATGTGGTTTTTTTTCGCATAATTAATTCGTTACGCAAGAACATGTTCTTCCTGTGAAATTTGTTAAAACCAGGCAAGCAATTGACAAACAAGTTGATGAAACAAGCATATGTAGAGTCCGATTTGAAGTTATCATTTCGCAAGTTAAATGGTCGATGCAATGACTGCAGGTAAATACAACTTATCATTCAGTCAAATGCTGACTGACGTTTTACATACTAATTGTTAGGCCGTTATTTACACACTGAATTGTCTACGGATTTCTGGGGTTATTTCATGACAAGGAGAACACTGTAGATGTGACCAGTCGGTATATTCACTCCTACATGACACTTAATCCAATGTTTTGGGAGATCTATGTTTGCTCTGCGCCCAATTTGCATTGTCTAAATAGAATTTGAGCTTGAATATAAGTTGTTCTCACCATATTCCATTTCGTTTTCATCATTCATTTAGTCTACAAATTTTCCATCAAATTTATACTCATTTTGTGGCAGGGGTGACAAGAAGCTTTTATGGATAAACTTTTGCATCATTCTGGAAGACATCCAAAATCAGGGACCAAGAAGTGTCTTATCCTATCTTGTTCTTTTGATATTCTACCTCATATATTAAGACGAATCAAAGGTTTATTTTTATGTTAAAAATAGGAATGAGAATTCCCTCAAAACATTTTAAATTTAGTAATTTCTTTCTAGTGCTTGACAGTGACATTATGTTTCTAATAAAGAGTATTCAAATTTTCTATCAATGTCTAAAACAGTGCAAAAATCTATATTTTCTGAATACCCCAATGAATCTACTTTTAGACAACTGTTGTTATAAATATGAGAGAGCCTGTCTTCAAAAATGTGTCAAATATTAATTTCCCAGATGTTCTTGTTCATGACATATTGTGTACAGCAGTATATTTCGTAAATATGTTTATCAATGAGGCTCCTTTAATGGAAAATTGTTATTTTTCTTCGTTTGCTGAGAAGTTTCTACATATGAGTGGGTGTGCTGTAAATAGAAAAGAGAGCCCCCGTTCAGATAGTGTGCATTTCACTAAATAGTTTGGAAGTATTTGTCAGTCACACGTCTACCGTAAATCTGGAAATTTTACGACGATTTTATTTTACGAATTCGGGTCAAAATAGTGCGTATTAATTTTTGCGTTTCATAATTTTGCGAATAACCACTGCTTTGTTAACATTTCTCGTATTTGTAATTTATTTTTCAGAAAACTAATTTTGTGAATGCAATGAACTCGCAAGTTTGCTAAAAATTTATGTACAGCAAAAATTTCCAGACTAACGGTATAACATTTATTTTTCTTTCCAACATTGCCTGAAAAGGTACAATGAACCATATTTTCTCGATTATTCAAGGAATCGTTTTAGACCATTGGTTCTATAAAAAGAGACAAGAGTCTGTCCTAAATATTGTAGCAATTACTGTACAAACAAGTGTTCATTTCGAAGGCATATTGTAGAAAGCTTTATATTAAAGACATTTTCTAGGAAGATTCAAATTAGCAAAAAACTGCCATTTTTTCCTAATATTTAGAGACAAATCTTTATTTTGTCACGTCATACTAAAAATAGAATTGGGAAACCCCTTCAACCATTGTCCACACCTGCTAAAGGTGTCAAGCTATTGTCATTAACATCTCAAATTTTACAAAATACTTACCAAGTAATCAGCAATGACATCTATAAAGTGCCTGAAAAGGTGCAATAATCTACATTTTCTCAATTATTCGAGTAATCTATTTTTAGACCATGTTGCTATGAAATGAAACAATAGTCCATCCTCAATATTGTAGCAATTATTGTACAAACACATGTGCATTTTGAAAGCATATTGTAGAAAGCTTTATATTTGTTGAGACTTTTTATATGAAGCTACCAATTAGAACAAAAATGCCATTTTTCCTCATTTCAGAGACATATCTATATTTAGCCACCTGATACTAAAAATAGAATTGGGAAACCCCTTCAACCATTGTCCACACCTGCTAAAGGTGTCAAGCTATTGTCATTAACATCTCAAATTTTACAAAATACTTACCAAGTAATCAGCAATTACATCTATAAAGTGCCTGAAAAGGTGCAATAATCTACATTTTCTCAATTATTCGAGTAATCTATTTTTAGACCATTGTTGCTATGAAATGAAACAAGAGTTCATCCTCAATATTGTAACAATTTTTGAACAAACACGTGTACATTCTGAAAGCATATTGTAGAAAGCTTTACATTTGTTAGGACTTTTTTATATGAAGCTTCCAATTAGAACAAAAATGCCATTTTTCCTAATATTCAGAGACATATCTATATTTAGCCACCTGATACTAAAAATAGAAATGGGAATTCCCATCAACAATTATCCATACCAGCTGGTGGTGTCCAGATCTTGTCATAAACATCTCAAATTTTACAAAATATTTCCTAATTATGAAGCAACTTCATCTAAAAAGTGCCTGAATAGGTGCAATAATCTACATTTTCTCAATTATTCGAGTAATCTATCTTTAGACCATTGTTGCCATAAAATGAAACAACAGTCCATCCTCAATATTGTAGCAATTTTTGAACAAACACATGTACATTCTTAAAGCATATTGTAGAAACCTTTATATTTGTGAATACTTTTCATATGAAGCTTCCTATTAGAACAAAAATGCCAGTTTTCCTATTATTCAGAGACATATCTATATTTTGCCACCTGATACTAAAAATAGAAATGGGAATTCCCCTCAACTATTATCCATACCAGCTAGTGGTGTCCAGCTCTTGCCATTAAAATCTTAAATTTGACAAAATACTTTCTAATTATGCAGAAATGACAATTAAAACTTTGCCAAAATTTGATTTTAAACATTTTTCTAAAATATATCTATTTATAGATACATGTTACTAAAAATAGGATCAAAAGCCCACTTATTTTTTTTCATGAGATGACACTACTTATTCCCGAGTATAATAAAACACATAAGATTTGGGAAATTTCCGCGGACAATTTTTCTTATTAAGCCTCAAAGATCTCAAAAAATTCCAATTTCCTCATTTTTCAAATTTTTAGAAACCATATAAGTTTGCATGACTTTTTTCTTACAGGAGCAATATTTCTAGAATAATTGATTATATGCCCTGTGTACCTTAAAAATTAACGTTATCATATGGTCCAATGGTTTTGTTAGAGTGTATTAGATACTGATAAATATTCATTTACATTTCCTCAATTTTCATGTTTTCATTTAGTCAAAATGGGCCAAAAATGGCCGAATTCAATGGACCCGTCTCCATGGCAACCAAGTGCACGTGTGGAACTTCCGACACCATATTTACTAGTTTTGTACCAAGACACACCTATGGTGAAAATTTCATCAAAATCTGAGACATGTCGTTTCCAAGATTTTTTGGTGCATACAGAAAATGCATGTTAATATGCATCAAGTTAAATATTTTTTATTTTTCAGATATTTTTTGTTCTTATGTTTTTTTTCTCTCAAAATTTGATTATTACACACGCATAGCATATAAACTACTAGTTTGCAAAATACATTAATACTTATACTTTATTTTCCTGAATATCAGTGTTTGGTTTCAAGTCATTTATTGAAGAAGCATGGTTTTTCCAAATAGAAATTAAAAGGAAACACAATCTTCCACCGTTGTGTATGATACATGACAGAGACGCAATAAGGGACCCCTCTGATTCTGTTAGGGGAGGGGGACTAGCGGCCTCTGAAAATAAATCAGCAGAGCTTCAAAATAAATAATGTATCCTAGTCTGACATGATAATTCATAATGTATACTTAGTTAGTTTTGGAGTTTTCTGGAGGCGGGGGTTAGGACCTGTGTTGACAAGCTTCAGAATGTGTACATTGTAACCCATCGGTTGAAATTCTTGAAATAAATACACATGTCGTATTAGATGAATAGAAAATTACGTATAAGATGATATTGAATAAAAGTCAATATGGACGACTAGTTGAAACAAAATATACCTGAAAGCACGAGGTAGGTAAACAATTGACTTCAAGAAAAGTTCTATCAACGGACTGATTGTCTATATATTCTAAAGCCCCGTTCACATGCGCTGATTTACTCACCAGATGCAAAATATTTACCCTGTTGTAAAGGTTGATTTGCTATGCGTTCACATGGTAATGAAAATACGATAAGAATGGCATGATTTATTAAGTTTAACAAAAATGCTGGCGGATTATTCGAGGTTCAGAAGATGGAAAATATTTTCTTACTGTGTATCTTTAGGTTTTTGCGCAGGGATAAGTAGTTTAATGGACAAGTAGGCTAGGAAAAAGTCAACAGACTGCTACGACATAATTGCTTTAAATTTGCTTGATGAAGCTCAATGGATTGAGAACTTTCGAATGTAACGATGTAAACTATTACTCAGCTCTTAAGAAAAAAAATGTGTTCAACAGTCAAAAGGGGTCCAAAAACAAGTCGCTATGATATTGTACTAGCTGTCGTCGACAACAGAGTACCGTATAATTGGGAACTTGTTTGGGGTTTGAAAATCAACCGTGTATGATTCTGTGCACGAAGGTTTTCAATGCTATTAACGCTAACCTTCTAGAGAGATATGTTTACAACCATCCCCGTATTCAGATTCGTCATATTAAATTGATGCTGGCGTTCCTCTCGTTTTTATCGTTCTTCCGAATCCAGTTTTGCTTTTTCCACTTCTATTTCTTTCTTTGCTTCCTCAAATTTATTTTAAAGAATTTATCTTCAGACTTTTTGTTTGTGGACTGAAATCTTCCAGAACGTCACCAAGAGCTACATGTACCTCCAATTAACTTTTCTTTGCTTTCTTTCCCTTACCGCTTTTTTCATTTTACTATCCTCCTGTAGGGGTTTTGGACCATTTATTTAGCTTTGCTTGTTGTCTCCCTCTCTTTCTTATCCCTAGTCAATATATTTTTGGGCTGATTCTTCCGTCAGGGGATGTATTGCATCCATGGTCACGTCTGCATTTTGGTCTCTTTTTTCAGCAGATTCTTCCCAATGCCTGTTCGATTTGTTGTCCATCGTCACTACTTTCCTCGCTTGCGGAAGAGAAATCAGCAGAGCGTTTACGAATTCCACTTTTGATCACCTTAACTGGGGGAAATGCAGGTCGTTTTCTAAAAATTTTATCAAGTTTTTAAAAATATTTGCAAGTTTTCCTTCCCTTTCCACTTTTGTTCATGTTACCTTTGCACTAGGTAGACGATATTTCCCATTGAAATCGGACTTTCAAGCATCACCTTATTTTGAAATAGTCTTGTATACGATTAAATGGTCCTCAAACCTTTTCTTATGTGTAACACAGATAAATTCAAATATATATAAAAATACAATGCGATGTTTTGTTTGTAAACCGCCTTGAAATTGGTGAAAAAATAACTATTTTTGTAGTTTTTTGTTTATAAACATACCCCTCCCCCCGTAACACACAAAAAGATTTGGTATGAATTTGTAAAATGACAGTCCATATTACCTGTAAAAAGAAATTTTTGTTAATAGATTATCAATTGGAAATGTAATGCCAGATTAAACTATGTATGTGAGGAAAAAATATTCATGTCTTTGTAAAATTCATTCATTCTGATGTGTTATTATAATCTAATTTTATTACCACAAAACTCTACATATTGATCTTGTTTATAAGCTGTAAAACACAAAAAGACCCGTATTTGAAGGTGACCTGGCCCTAAATACTAGTTACAGTGAGATTGATATAGACTTCTTTTTTTTTCCCACACAATCTCCACTGCAACAAGGGTCATACTTCTATGGTGTTAAATGTATACTTTGTTATTATATATATATAAAGGGTGCTAATTTGTTTTGAGATATTTATGTATATGTATGAAAATGAAGCGTCAATAATTGTATATTAGTATAATGGTGTTAAACGTATACTTTGTTATCATATATAAAAATGGTGCTAATTTGCTTTGAGCTATTTATGTATATGTATGAAAAGGAAGCGTCAATAATTACATATTAGTATAATGTGAAAAAATTCTGTTCAAATTGTGGAGATATATAATGAAATACTATATCGATCCAGGGAGCTCCTGGCACCCCTGGTGTATATTGTATGTTTTTGAATAAAAGATTGAAAAAAAAAATCCACCACCTGCCTTTAGTATACGATCTTTTCTTTCAAAAAGTAAATACTCAGATCTTTAGAAATCGTTGTTCTACTTAATTTTCCTGAATATCGGTGTTTGGTTTCAAGTCATTCATTGAAGAAGCATGTTTTTTTTCAGATAGAAATTAAAAGGATACGCATGACATTAATATTTCACGAATAAAAGAAGTAAAACGGATTTGCTTGTCATGTACATTTGTCAATATCAATACACTCCTTAATTAACTTGTAGAAATTGACGTTCTGTCTTCATAATTATTTTTTATTGGTATCAAGATCGTGTCTTTTTCATTGTAAAAGGAAATTGAGTACTCCGGTATTTTAACAATGTTTATTAACAACTAAATCAGGTACATGTGACAAATTTCTCCAATAGTTTAGAAATGTCTGTAAATAGGTCTTAAGGTTCATCGATACTCTGCCAAGAGAGATAACTCTTAATAACATAAATGTCTATTATTCTTTTATAGATTTGTCAAGTTGAAGTCCTTTTTGTCCAATTTTGCCCCTCAAGCTATGCTGTAATTGTTTGCATTTTACTTATAAAACACATTTCTTTTGGAAAGTCATTGAGGTTCAAGCAACATTTAATATGAGTGAGCAGAGGGTTTATGAATCTTAAGTTTCTGAATCTTCATCCGATGTGTATGATACATGACAGAAAAGCAATAAGGGGTCCCTCTGATTCTGTTAGAGGAGGGGGACTGGCGGACGCCGGAAATAATTCATCAGAGCTCCAAAATAAATAATTCATGATGTATACTTTATTAGTTTTAGAGTTTTCTGGAAGTTGGGGTTAGGACTTGTGTTGACAAGATTCAGAGTTTATACATTGTAGCCTAACGGTTGGAATTCTGGAAATAAATACACATGTCGTATTAGATGCATAGAAGATTACGTATAAGATGTTATTGAATAAATGGCAATATGGACGACTAGTTGAAACAAAATGTGCCTGAAAGTATGAGATAGGTAAACAATTGACTTCAAGAAAAGTTCTATCAACGGACTGATTGTCTATATATTCTAAAGCCCCGTTCACATGCGCTGATTTACTCACCAGATGCAAAATATTTACCCTGTTGTAAAGGTTGATTTGCTATGCGTTCACATGGTAATGAAAAATAAGATAAGAATGGCATGATTTATTAAGTTTAACAAAAATGCTGGCGGAGTATTCGAGGTTCAGAAGATG
Source organism: Saccostrea cuccullata (assembly GCF_032062105.1). NCBI lineage: Eukaryota > Metazoa > Mollusca > Bivalvia > Ostreida > Ostreidae > Saccostrea > Saccostrea cuccullata. The sequence goes on along the minus strand of NW_026932037.1, from coordinate 14,006 downwards.
GAAAATATTTTCTAACTGTGTATCTTTAGGTTTTTGCGCTGGGATATAAGTAGTTTAATGGACAAGTAGGCTAGGAAAAAGTCAACAGACTGCTACGACATAATTGCTTTAAATTTGCTTGATGAAGCTCAATGGATTGAGAACTTTCGAATGTAACGATGTAAACTATTACTCAGCTCTTAAGAAAAAAATGTGTTCAACAGTCAAAAGGGGTCCAAAAACAAGTCGCTATGACATTGTACTAGCTGTCATCGACAACAGAGTACCGTATAATTGGGAACTTGTTTGGGGTTTGAAAATCAACCGTGCATGATTCTGTGCACGAAGGTTTTCAATGCTATTAACGATAACCTTCTAGAGAGATATGTTTACAACCATCCCCATATTCAGATTCGTCATATTAAATTGATGCTGGCGTTCCTCTCGTTTTTATCGTTCTTCCGAATCCAGTTTTGCTTTTTCCACTTCAATATCTTTCTTTGCTTCCTCAAATTTATTCTAAAGAATTTATCCCCAGACCTTTTGTTTGTGGACTGAAATCTTCCAGAACGTCACCAAGAGCTACATGTACCTCCAATTAACTTTTCTTTGCTTTCTTTCCCTTACCGCTTTTTTCACTTTACTATTCTCCTGTAGGGGTTTTGGACCATAAGCATTGCTTTTTGTCTCCCTCTCTTTCTTATCCCTAGTCAATATTTTTTTGGGCTGATTCTTCCGTCAGGGGATGTATTGCATCCATGGTCACGTCTGCATTTTGGTCTCCTTTTTTCAGCAGATTCTTCCCAATGCCTGTTCGATTTGTTGTCCATCGTCACTACTTTCCTCGCTTGCGGAAGAAAAATCAGCAGAGCGTTTACGAATTCCACTTTTGATCACCTTAACTGGGGGAAATGCAGGTCGTTTTCTAAAAATTTTATCAAGTTTTTAAAAATATTTGCAAGTTTTCCTTCCCTTTCCACTTTTGTTCATGTTACCTTTGCACTAGGTAGACGATATTTCCCATTGAAATCGGACTTTCAAGCATCACCTTATTTTGAAATAGTCTTGTATACGATTAAATGGTCCTCAAACCTTTTCTTATGTGTAACGCAGATAAATTCAAATATATATAAAAATAAAATGCAATGTTTTGTTTGTAAACCTCCTTGAAATTGCTGAAAAAATAACTATTTTTGTAGTTTTTTGTCTATAAACATACCCCCCCCCCCCTCGTAACACACAAAAAGATTTGGTATGAATTTGTAAAATGACAGTCCATATTACCTTTAAAAAGAAATTTTTGTGTCGGGGGGGGGGGGGGGGGGGGAGGGAGATGTTTTAAAAATATTTTCCGTTTTCCGTTTATTTCTTTAGTGAAAAACACAAGTTTAACCAAAATTTTTAAGTTATCTCTCCTTGTTTTCCCAAACAAGTAATGTTTTATGGAAATTCATATAAATATCTATAAAAATACTAAAAATCATTCAAATATGTTAACCTTTGAAAAAGTAAATTTGAATCTTGCCTGAAGCAGGCGCAAATTTAGACCTGGTGTACATAAATTTGCACATACAGTAAATTCAAAATTTTTTTAGGGTCAAATTTGAGAAGTTATGTATGTAACATTTTACATTTCATGGTGGACATGAATTCAAATGTCTCTTCATACCTTGAAAACAACGAAAATCAAACCCCCTTTTGAGCAGTCCCGTTGACATACTCAAATATATACCCGTGTGCAGATTTTGCATATATGCAAAATTTACACCCGGTGAATAAATCAGCGCATGTCAACGGTACTTAAAAATAATAAGAAGGCCTATCTAATGTAAAAAAAAAAAAATAAGATGATTGAGGTTTATCACATTTCACCCCCTATTGCTGCTCTCTCCAGACCAATTGACTAAAATGGCAAAACTGATTTTTTTTTACATTCCTTTACACAATATTTTTCTTTCAATTCCTTAATTCCGTCAAAAAAATATGTTGCATAATTTTGGAAAAAAAAAAGATTTCCCCACTTACCTACCGACCCAAAAACAGACCTTGAATCAGGAGAGGGCAGTTTAGCAACACAATGTTTCTTGGCCTTGTATTAAATATTCAAATATATATATATGTATCGATTTTTTTTATACTCATATAAGGAACGTTTCTGCTTAAGATACCTTAATTGAGAGTTATAGAAATATGATAAATAAAAGGCACTGACGTTGATAGACTAAGGTAAGAAGAATCAAGTCTGATGAGAATTAATTATAAAACACGTAATTTTATTTATCTGTAGATGTGTAAAAACCATTTAAGTTATTCTGAATCAACTTTAACATTTTGACTGCTAATGACATTATTAACAAGGTTACATATATAAATAATGTGTAGTTATTTGGTATATAAAAGAAAAACCAATTCTGTACAGAACCAGGTCTACTTTATATGAGGAGTCTATCTTTGATTGATTGTATATTGCTTAATGTTCCTCTCGGGAATTTTTCACATTCATGGAGACACCGACACTTGCCGGTAGAGAGCTGCAAATTTTGTCCTATACTCGGCACTCATGGCCATTAAGCAAGCAGGGATCTCTGTCGTGAAAGCAACAACTGCGACACCGAACCTCGGTTTATACGGTCTCATCCGAAGGACCGACCTCCATGTCTCACATTTGGATTCGAGCCCGCGACGTAAGGATCAATTCTTTACATCACGACTCCAGAGCAGACTCTCTAACCACTATTTCTATCTAGTGTATATGTTTTTGATACAGCGACCTTAAAGTGGGTAATACTCAAACCACATTATTTAGTGTATCGGGGTCACTTTCGGGCATTTTGAATCACCGGTTTAATGGGTAAAACGGACATATAACAACGTTATAATTAATGAATTAGTTGGTTTTGTTTATCAAAAGGCTCCAAAAATAAATATTAACTAGAGCAAATCTTGTTGAAAATCAACGAGTAGGTCTTCCGTCCTGTTTTGACCGGAAGGGACGTCAACAAAAGAAAGCAATGAGTTAAGGTAGCATTCTTCTCTGGTTTTTGACTAGATGAAACATTCAAAGTATATTTGCTTTTGTGTCTTATATATTTAGATGTAAGGGATTTAAAAACCATATTTTTCTTTCCTCATCACAATTGTACTACTTAAAATAGAAATGGTAAACTGCGTTTGAAAACTAGCAGGGACTATATTTTTGGCGGAATGATGATGCTTTTCAAAATTATAACAGAGCAATCTATTTAGTTATAATCTTTATACAATCAAAGACTTGAAGAAATTTTCAAATGTAACTAAAATCAATAATAAGGGACTAAACTTTCAAAATATATAAAATAAATATGATTTTTCAAACAAACTAGAATTATGTTAGCTTTTAAACGCTCCCAGTCAAAGTACAGATTTGAGCCAAAAAATCCATAAAATGTATTTTTTCTCTCTTAGTAAACGATCAAATTTTTTTGTTTTTGTATCATTTTGTGTATTTATAAGACTACTTTATTATATGTCAAAATAAGAAAAAGTTAAATATAGGAAGCATATGAAAATAACTAATATACCGGTATCCTAAAAAATTAAGGAAAACAGAGAAAATTCGGATTAGCCAATATCAGGTTTAGTTAAATTATTTATGAAAATTTGGTAATATCATGCTATAGACCCGATATAGTTATATCTTTTTATGCAAAAAGAAAAATCTTTAAACTTTTGAAATAGTAGTAGGCATCACATGATTTGCAACAGTATTTTTTATTCTAAATGTCAAGGAAAAAGATAATGACCTTGACATGACCTTGCCTCTCATATAAAACGGTCAAATTTAATTTCACTGATAACATCACTTACTGATATTGTCTTCTTGATTCTGAGAAAATTTCATTGATTTTTAAAAACAAGAAATGAGAAGAATCCTACCTTAAGGTAAAACCAATTACATTGGCATTTTTTGCTTACTACTGACCGGAAGTGACGTAATTTGACGACTTTGACAATTTCGGCATCATTTCCGGCGTACATCGAAGTCACAAGGCCAATACCTCTTATAAATTTATACCCTGCAAAACAATTATCTTATAGTGAAAAATTAAAAGCACTAACTTTTAGCTTATATTGATTTTTAATGATATACATGCATACATACAGTGTCCTTTCAACAATAGATGCTGATTGTAAGTACTAGACATCGTTATACCACTAAGTAAATGATCTAATTAATAATCAATTTTTATAGATACACTCTTCACAAGTCAAATCTTATTGCTGGTTAAGTATAAATAATTTTACTGAGGAGGTCGATTTTATAAAATGAATCCTACATGATTAGTTATTACTAGGGATGTCAACGAATATTCGAGTACTCGACTATCGTTCGATCATACCGACTATCGACTAGAATTTCTGTAGTTGGTTATTCGTTAAAAATGTGTTTCATCAAAGTAATTTTGAATTCAAGGCAATCAACTTTATTTACAGATCAATATTTTCGTATGTGAAGTTATGGGTATGGTTTAACTGTTCAACGGAAATTAATGACGTCGATGTACATGTATGTTCTGCAAACATGTCTTCAAAATCTACAGTTTTGGTATAGTTGGTGATTGTCTACCTCTTACAGTTTTAAATGGAGAAGGCAATTGTTTAGTTTAGTAGATTCAAAATAAGATCTGACATGATCAGAAAGAATATGCTATTACAAAATTGTAAATACATGTAAATTGGGCTCAGGTATGAACGTAATTAAACCGTGTTTTCTTTTTCTGATATTAATTTTATAATCACAATCATCGATTGTTTGCAAAAACATTAATTGTTAAACTATATCCCAAGCTCTCACTCTCTCTTTGTTTTTATAAGAGACACGCTTTAATTGTTTACCAGTCAAAATTCATTGACAGACACGTAGAAATCGCTTCAATTATAGGGTGCATGTACTACCGTTATGTAAAAAAAGGACAAATGCGAGCGTTTCACTTTGATATCCTCCATTTTGATAAAATGTGCAGCTAATATATATTTTGAAATTAAATACATTGGATACATATTGAAGTACATTTTTCATTGTACTACGTAAATGTTTCATAGTGATAGCGTACGTTAAATATTGTAAACTCGTCTGTATAAGACAAACAGTAATCAAAGTACTGAAAGTACTGAAAAGCGGTTAGCATGCTTTCATCTAATATGTACCGAAAAAAGTGCATGAAATGATGATATTTAAGTATGCATATCTTTGTCCAATGTTATCAGAGAAAAAATAACAGGCATTCTGTTTTTGTAATACTTTACTTAATAGTAAAACCAATAACATTCCAAACTGATGTCACAGATGGATGCAATCTAATTAAAATTAGATGTTCCGAATCCGCTACTGCTTCTCAGACATCATCTAACAACATCATATTTGGGGTCATGTAAGTGTGAATCTTCGATTAGCCAAAGAAAACGGTTCCTCCGAAATCTTGGCTTACAGTTCACATGGGTTTCTTGTTTTCAACACCGAACCAAAACACCCGAGGAGTTTTGTAGTAAACAAAATATGCATTGCATAAGCTGTGTTATGTATGACGTGTGGGTGTCTTGTATAGTTTGTGCTCTTTCGTTTGCATTATTCACGTGCAGATGCCAGACTGCAGACTATACATGAAATTGATTCCAAAATTACTTTAATTCAACGTAAGACAGTATCAATAATGATGATATGTAGCCGTGGAATTAATTTGAGAATTGTTTACCGAGGTTTGAATCTACATGGCCAAAGTTTTTGTGTTTACTAGTACATGTATTCATAATCGAAAGGTCGCTCTGATGTGACCCCGAATGGGATGTTAGATGTTTGAGAAGCAGTAGCGGATTTGGAACATTTAAATAAATTTTAATTAGATTGAAATGCATGTTTCAAAATTTAAACATGAGATTTCTTCAGTTTGAAAGACAGGAAATGCATTTTTAAAAGTTCTCTCTTGGTGGCATCCTATCGTTCTCTGGATGAAAACAATTATGTTGATGTTGAGAATTTAATTGTCTTTCATGCTCTATTGAATCTGAAGTTAGGTAATTGTAAAGCCTAATATAGCAAACAACTAAAAAAATGACAAATTAAATTCTTTAGAATAATGGATTTGGAGTAGTGTAGATCTACAGCTGGCTAGTCAGAGAAAAAAAGGATGACTGAGCAGAGACTTTGTAAATGAATTGATATCAAAGAGCTCCAGTTGTGTAGGCTCATCGCGGGTATAACCTTTCAACGTGGGATGCTTACTTCTTCTAGGCAACGGATCCCACCTCTTGAACTTTCAGGAGTCAGCTTTTCTTCTTAAATCGATCATTGATCATTCTGTATTTTTATACAGATACTGAATACTTCCGTTTAGTAATATTATGAACTACTACTTGTACGGGAAGACTGGCGAGTAAACAAGATTATCAAGCTTTATGAAATGTACTTTATTGACTTTTCAAACAAGTAAATGTTCGAATAAAGTAAATGGTATATGAGAATCATTTAAAAGAAGTCTTGCACAATATGTCTAGATAAGGACATAATGTGTATTTGCCATATACTCTTCATGCAATATTGCTCTCAAATAAAACATGTGAAAAGGAAAGTTGTCTAATCAAAAAATACTAGTATTTAAAAATTCAAATGTACACTTAAAGTCAGTGTAACTTAAGAAGTTATCAGTGTCACTTTCTTCAATATGTCGGTTAAACAATATACACTGATTTCTTTTCTATCAATGTGTCTCTAAACACCTGTATCTTAATTTAATTCTTCTCAAACGCTCAAAATAATGATCGACAAACTGGACAAATTCAAATTTAAGAAGGATTTTCACAGCTAATAATACGTTCCCTAGGAATTAATCAAATTTTCAAAATTTATAAATAAACATTTTTAATCAACCATACAGAATTACCGAAAAATAAGACAAAAGAGAAAGACTGTATTATTTGTCCGGAATTACCCCGTGTCCAGAATTGGACGGATCTCCCCTAAGTATAAATTTTAAATTTTTGCTAATTGCCAAGACTTTTCATACCTCATTCTTCTGTGAATAATAATATCGGTTGATTTTTAGAAGAGGGTCACAATGCCGATTAAAATTAATATATATTTATCCTTTTTTTTTCAAAATTAATTTTACTACTTTAAGTGCCCCATTATTTTTTTCAAAACTAAAAGTAAGTGATCCCTTATGATCGTTTGTACATGTAATAAATTATCAAAGACGGAGCAGAGAATTTACCCCTGGGAGCTGAGCTTTTAAAACTGTTTATTAGACAGAGAAGAAAACAAACGTTTCATTGTGGAGGCAATCCTATTGTTTCCATAAAAACGTTACAAAAAGTGTAAAACTTGCAGATGTATTCGGTGTTTTTATAAAAACGTTTTTCAGGTATGACTTGACTTAATAAATGGTGTTTCTTAATACTTTGGCAAGGAAAATCAAACTCGATCGAGAGATTTGCTGATGTTTTTGCAGTCTGTAATAACCTTCAACCTGCTGTATAATTAACCGTATCGTTCAACTTTCAAAAATAAACTAACAGTTGCTATAAATCGCGATCGCACGATGTACATGTAATAAGGACGAAATTCTCAGTTCTTTGAAGTTAGTGTTCTAAGTATTGTCAATGCTTTGGTAAATACTAATAAGAATTCGATATAATCGTTATAATAGCCACTCTTCGTACACAGCATATTGTCAATCTTTCACCAGGGGGCGTATTACGCCAACAGTATACAAATCATAGGAAGCGCTTTGCTGAAGTTACCGTTGTCGATAGGTAGCGCCTTGTGGAAGTTTCCGGTTTTGGTTGCAGAAGGATAAGGTTACGTGCGATAAAGCGATGTCGATAGGTAGCGCCTTATGGAAGTTTCCGGTTTTTTGGAGCCCATGCCATAAAGCGGTTAGCTAGCTAACCGCTTAAAAAATGACATGAAAAATTAATTTAGATTAAACGAATATTCGATTATAGTTCGCTTAAAGCATCCGACTATTCGACTAAGCTGTCCGAATAAAATTGACATCCCTAGTTATTACCGAATAATGCACATCCTCTGGTCAAATGTATGATTTCACGAATTTCATATAGAGGTCTTGAAGGCCATATTTCAAACTTCTTGGGCTAAAGATGTGTTGTTTTTTTCATACAAAGAAAATTTCTCCTGGATACAAAATTCAACAAAGAGCAAGAGCCACATTTTTTGCCTTATTTGGCTCTGACAATTTCTGTAAAATCAAAACCGCTCTGTTTAGGTTGCAAATGCAGTATTTATCACTTGGAGTGCTGATGACCATGTATCTTTAATCATGACGTAAGTTTCCCTCTAGTCAATGCATTATGACGTCATAAAATGAGCCATTCTCCTCATTTCCTGTATACACTGAACCAAACTTCTAAGTGTTCACCTCACATTTTTGAAGTTTTAAAGAACAAAATCAAACAATAAATAATTTCTTTAATTCTTGGTTAATGATGCATATTTAAGTGCAATGTAGCGTAAATTTCATGTTAGTATCTCGTCAGAATTTTAAGCAAATTGTCAAGGAAATGATGTACCCTCAAAATGAAAATTCGCACAAAAAAATCTCGATGGAGTAGGACCCACTACTCGCTCTATTACTTCAAGACAATCTTTATTGTTGGATACCATGTACCCCTGAATAGGAGATTGACCCATCTGCTGCCACACCTACATGTACTGCATACTAAATCTTTTCAAACCATTGAAATTGTGAGGAAAGGGGGGGGGGCTTTGACATTTCTTTTAAAATCCCAAATGTGTTCAGTGGGATTCAGATCCGGGAATTTGACAGTGTATCGTCACACAAGTACCTTTTGGTCAATATCCTTGGGTGTTTAGCACGTAAGTGCGCCACTTTAAGGATAATTCAGACTGCTTGAGCTGATATAAGACTGCCACGAGCAGCGATTTTTTTTTTATCATTTTCGTACTATTGAAATGGTTTGTTTCTATGTTTCTAAGATTTTTTCAGGACACTTGAACACTCTCTTTACCTGGTATAACGAGAAATTTTATCTAAAGATGAATATTAAGGTCACTTCCGGTGTGATTAAATTTTGTCAAAAACTTTCAATTGTGATAAATTGGTGATGAAAAATGAGCACAGCCTATATAAAAATGTGTTTAAATGGGTTTTTGATATTGTTTGATAACTTTTAAAAGTAATATCAAGTACAATTAAGCACTAAAATATAAATAAGTAAAACGTGGTGCGAAGATTGTCCAGATATCAATATTCCAACGGCTCTCCCCTCTACATCAATGGTTATTTTGCCAATGTTTTGTGTTTTTTAGTGAAACCAGTATTTAAATTTTGATAATGATCACAAAAAGATGCTTATTACACAAAACACATGCTGCAAAGTACAGATTTATTGTTTTAAAGCTTCGTCACGGAACATTGGTTTTCATCGGTGATATTGAATTTTCTTTCTACAGTTGTTGAGAAGACCCATTTGTTGTAATAGTGTGAAAATATCATACCATTCTATAAAGTAGTTTTTAAATAAATGCATTTATTAAAGTGAACACTTAGAAGTTTTGTTAAGTGTATTCCTTTGAAAATGGCCTAAAGTTGAAGTATTTTTCAATATTTCATATAGAGCACAACCTCTGATCCAAAATATGCAAATACATTCGGAAAGATCTTTTTCTGAAGATCAAAAAAATGTTTTATTTTTTGGATTGCAATTTCTCAGAGCCTGTTTTCCAATATCTGGATTCTCCAAAAAAAAATTATTATAGGAAATGAAAGCACCAAGTGTCTACTTTATTTTGATATATTAAATGGGAAAGAGGGTGATATTTATTTCTTGTAATTGATGCAAGTACAGGGCCATTTTATGCATAAAGTTAACCCAGCTCTTTGTTTATAAAGCTTAAAAAAAGGTCTACGTATTTTAATTACCTAATTCTTAACCATGTAACGTTAACTCACATATTTAAATTATAACTTTTAGGGTTTCCTTGGTGACGTCATATTTTGAAGAGGCATTAAAAGATAAGCCACACTTGTTTAAAGAAGACTCGGTCAAAAGCGGCATGGATAAAACTTATCCCAGAAACTGTACATCAAAAGAACACTTGAACAGTTCAATGCATGTCAAACACAATAATATTGAAGCGACTTACACAGGACTGGCCATTGGTATTCTAGATTTGCTAGTAAACGGAGCAGTGTTTGTTATTTTAATGAAAGACAAGAATGTACGAAAAAATCCGTATCTCTTTTTAGTTCTCATGTTGTGTGTGAGCGATTTTACGGTCGGGCTCGGAATCATATGTGCCCTTCCAAGTTTTATCCAACCTCCCTTAATCAGGAGCACGCTATTTACTGTCCTACAAATTGTTATGATGCTTAATGGCCTGTGTTTATCACTCTTGCAGACATTTTTAATAAGTTTACAGAGATACCTGGTTCTGTGTAAAGAAAGATGGAACTTGTTTATTTTTCAACACAACCGGAAGTATTACGTATGTATCGGCAGTTCATTTGCCGTGACGTTGATGAACTTTGTTCTCATTTCGCCTCCTCAAAGGGAACTGGATGTATTGAATGACAGTGCTTTGTCATTTGTCTATCACGGGCATTACTTAGCACACTCGATTTACATAAAATTTCTTTCTTTGTCTCTGTTATCACTGACACTAATCTTGTACTCAGTAACAGTTCGCCATGTTCTAAAAACTTACAACAAAGTTAACCCTATTGGAAATAACATGTCCATAAATGTTAGGACAATCCAAGTGCAAATGAAACCTTTGCACACTATTCCCCGTACTACAAGCGATAGAAATACAAACTGTCACAAAAACGTGCAGTCTAGGAGTCGGCGCCATTTGCTCTCACTGAGACAAAGAAAAGTTGTCAGTTCTTTGAAATTAGTTGGAGTATTGATAATACTTCTGCTTATTTGTACAGGGCCTTTTATTTTTGTAGTATGGAATGACAGCGCGTCCTCAAATGTCAATCGTGTGTTAATTTCATTATGTATTCTGAATTCTCTTATAAATCCATTTATATACTTATGGAAACTGTATGATATCAAAGGAATTATTAAATCAAGAATATGTTTTGTTAGACGATAACAAATAAAATGTTTCACAAAGATATGTCATACACATGTACATGTACAGACAGTCCCACCCCCCTTAAGGAAGATAGCAATGAATGATACGTGACTTTCTATTACCCTTTCATTGACGATTCGTGTTTAAATCATTTGCTTTGTCCGTCTGTCTGTACGCACCAGCCTGAACATTACCCATAACTTTTGATTGGATGAAGCTTTGATATCTTTACACACAGTGAAAGAATATCACTTTAAATGAATATGTTACCTCGAAAAAAGGGTCCAGATGCGGCAAACGTAACAGTGAGAAACAAGCGATCAAACTATACATGTATATTACCATTGTTACTCGTATTTACTTTTTAATCCGACACATATTTTGGGTCTTCCTTAGGAAACATGGTCACTGTCACTATACTAGTATTCAAAAGGGGGTGGGGTGTCATTTTGTGAGCTCATTGCTAACAGTACCTCAAGTTTTAAATTTAATTTAATTTTTAATTGTGTCGTCTGACCTAAAAGCTGCTATTATTTTTTCTTTACTTAGTTTTAACTTGAGCTCAAAAATATTAAAACGGAAGTTTTTGCATTAATACACTCCATTATGTTTTCACTGGTGGCGGTGAATCTAAAGCGAAAAGATGAGGCATCATGAGTCAGGAGACAGAAAACATGTGTTTTATACCTCAATAAGATAAGCAAATTCATAATTTCATAGAAGATTAAACATTGTAGATTAATTGCTTTTTAATGAAAGTAATTACGTGATTGAAAATAAAAACGACAATAGTTCTGAGGTTAAATTATCTATGTAGAACTGAATGCGATCCCGACAATTATGAATACGCTGACCCTGTAAATACTGAACCAAAGGATGAGGATCGATACAAGGAAGTATGTGCACAGGCCCGCTTTAGGAGTGAAATATTGGGATGTGAAGAGTTCGACGCGTACGGTGAACCATTATCAAAGTCCGACAGCGCTGTAAAGAAGTCAGAAACGATGAGCTTGATTTGATTTTCAACTAGAAATGATTTTCCATCATCCTTCATACACAAGCATAGAAAGAAAACAAGCAGATCAAGAAATCTACTATTCTACTACTATTTCTTCTAAAGTAAATAAAGTAATGAAATACAGAACCACAAGTCTACGAACATTTCAAAGGCAATGACAGGGACTGTTCCAAAATATAGTTATTACAAACCTTGTACTGATTTGTGTCAAAACTGTCAGGAATTGGAATTTGTAAATATAATCTCGAACAGTGGTCATCTTGCTGAGGAGGAGAAGTAGCAATTACCTGAAAAGTACAAAAGTCATGTTCAGATTGCAAAGAACAAAAGAACTATTATCTTGAGCAGGTCAAACTAGCTATACAAAATTTTCCCAAAAAGTTTTTCCACATGTTTAACCTAATAAAGATTATATATAAGACATACCATGTCATATATATATATCTACATTTATGGGACAGAAACATGTTATATATATGTCATAATCAGATTTTCTCTGAAATTCTGATAAACTTCAAATGTTATGAAATGCTTAACCATATCATTTGTTGGTAATATTAATTTTAATAAAATGTTAAATCTTGGAAGTCTTGAAGCTGATTATTCTTTTAAGTATATAAGCAAATTTTTCTTTTAAAAAAGATAGGTGAGCTAGAGCCGTAGTATTTTTCCTTTTAATACAGAAAGGAGGGTTCGTGATAAACTGTTTTATTTTGCTGAATTCTTTAATGTTTAACAAGACTGGAGTCTTATAGTTAGAGTTATGATTTTTGTGAATTTTTTTCATTGAATTTAAATCATATTAGTGTGGAACTGCATTATATCAATCGCTTATCGTTCATGCCAACAGACTTTGAAAAGGAAAAAAAAGAGATTTGTTTTATGAGGTTGACGATATTATCCAGGAAGGTGGTATAACTCGCAAGGTAGATATGTCTAGAATCTTGGCGTCATCTGACCTAAGTTTTTGTTGTGTAGTTAACTTTAAAGCGTAAGCTACACAAAAAATAAACAAACTTCAGAATCAATCAGAAAAGGCAAGTGTTATTTAATGACACAATGAAATTGTTATCATACAGTCTGTCTATAGTAGTTTTCACAGAATGCCCGACCGTGAAGCCGAGCATGTGTATTCCATAAATATGCAGTAACGTCTAGAGCGCTAGGAAAAAAATAAGATTTTTTATAGGTAACCCTACCACAGTCAATTCAAACCATATAGCATTAATTACTTCTGTGATTTTGCTCAACAGGTTCCTATTTCACGCAATGTGTTTGTGAAACACTGATGCCCCCGTATGACAACATAGCGAAGATTAAGCTTTCTGAATGCAGATCAAATATGTTTGTACCTAAAGTAAGGCCTTTTCACAAAAAATGCAAATGTGAAATATAAGTACATCCCTCATTATATGAGGTGTTTTTATCATTGAATGAAGTACGTTTAACATTACATGCGGTAGTTCTATCATATAATCAGTGAACACACCAATTTAATATGTACTTCTCACATTATACTCAGTCAGTTTCTTCATCATTCAGTGTAATATTTCTGTTATTATAATGCTGATGCTCGTTTAGTATTATATCAAGTCAATTTAATTAGCATACTGTACGGTACATTTTGCATTTTGTAATGATGTAGACACAGTATTACTGTAATTTGCAGTGCTTTCTTCTTTATGTGATCATCTTTCTCTCTTTGGTTCGCTTTTATCCTTTCTCTCAATCGACCGAAATGTCAAAAGATGCAATGATTTCTGTCTGATGAAATTCTCGTATGTAAGTAAATATGTGCAGGTATTCGTTGCTTATGACCTTATAATAAAGATGAATTAAATATGACAATGCGCATTACTGTTAAAGTGCGCATTTAAAGTATCGGTACTTATTATTTTTTTCTTAAAG
>NW_026932036.1:0-4935 GCF_032062105.1 Saccostrea cuccullata | reverse complement strand
ACATCGCACGAAGTATCAGAAGAACTATATTCCAGGCAGTTAAATGCTGTAAAAAAATGAATGAGATCGGTAATTCATTACAGGAAGAACTAATCAGCTTCTTTATGTTAAATCTTTAAAAATTGTCAAAGTTTCGACTTGTCAATTTTTAATTCCTTGATAAAGAGCACTGGTAACATCATCAAAGTTTACACGTAAACATATTTCTAAAATATCTAAATTGTCAATTTTCACCTTTTCAATCTAACCACAATTACAGTGCGATAATTGTTGTTTTTATTACGTGGAAATATGGTCATCGTTAAACATGACATATTAATTTTTAATTGATTTTTATTGACAGCATTGGATATTGGTGATTCAAGTCTAGGCATGGTGGTTATCTGGGAAAGAAATAGCTCCATCAAAACTGTTGGCAAGAAAGAATTATTGGACAAGGTCCGTTCATATTAACACACAGAAATTTTTTCTGCTTATAACAGATCTCTTTACTGGTACTCTTTCAATTCACTCATAATTGTTTCAATATTGGACCCTCTTATAATGTCTATGATTTAAATGCCAAAATGTCAAAAGTTTTTGGATTCTACCTTTTTGGATTCCAGAATGCTTTTGGAAAGACTATAAATACCAAACTCATGTTCAATTGTAAGGCAGATTTCAATTATTGGTATACACTATGATTTCAAACAGGACCCTATCGATAGATAAATTTTAAGCAATTGTAATTTCTTTGCTTGTCTTGCCTCAAAAATAAAAAAAATGTGAAAATTGTAGACTTTTATAAAATAAAATGTGATTTTTTAGTTTTGTGGTACATCATTGGTAAATAATGAAATACAACTTCAGAACATTAAAATGGTGCTTTTAAACTGGTATCTGTATATAGGTCACTAAGGCCCTGAGTCGCCCTAGCTGTAACCATGGTAAAGTTTGCGTCCCTACGTCTTCTTCAGAAAACAATGTAGACTTTACATCAGAGGGAGGCAACAGTAGCGTGGGACTAGAAAATAATGAAGACAATTCACTCCAAACATCAGCTCAGTGTCAAAGCAGTAAGGAGGGAGATTCAGAGAAAAATGAGAAGGAAAAGAAAATGTTTAAAAAAAGTACAACTGGAAAAAGGAGTCATAGTGAAATGCTCCAGAAATCTAAAGAGATAGAGCTGAGTAGTCCACATGTTCTTCATAAGAGGGTCAAAATGACCTCACTTTTAAAATCTGTTCCTTCTATCCTAGTGAAAGTCAGCAGTGCTCAGGGTACCCAGAGTGAAGAGGAAAAAATCTCAAAAACTGCTCCTTCTAAGCAAGTTAATGTCAGTAATTCTCAGAGTTCTCTAAATAAAGAGGGAAAGACACTTCTAAAACCCGAGCAGACAAAAGACGGTTGTTCTCAGAGTTTTCCAAATAGACAGGAAGAGCCACTTCCAAATCCACCTCTTGATGAAAAGAAAGACCGCAGTTCTGAGGAAATCCAAAATAAAGTGGGAGATACATGTACTCTCCCAAAACCAGCTCCTGTCCTAGTGAAAGGAAACTGTTCACAGGGCACCCCAAGTAAAGGGAAAGACACACTTCCAAAACCAGCTCCTGTCCAAGTGAAAGGCAGGAGTTCTGAGGGAATCCAAAATAAACTAAGAGAGACTCTAGCAGAATCAGCTTCTTGTTCAGTAGAAGATAACTGTTCACAGGGTCCCACAAGTGAAGAGAAAGACGCTCTCCCAAAACAATATCCTGCTATCCAAGTGAAAGACGGCAGTTCTCACGGTTCTATTCTAAGAACACAGGAAGAAACCTTGTCCTCTGTAAAAGAGGATAAAATAATTTCTACAGAAGAACTGAAAGATTCAAAAAGTGAGTTAATTTAAATTGAACTCTCAGAATGATAAAGCCTCTTGAGCTTTTATCTATAAATAAAAGCTTTGATGAAATTTAGCAGATTTATGTTAACTTGTAGTACCGTATATACTCGCCTATAAGTCGGTCCGCCTATAAGTCAGTTGTATTTAATAAGCTTGCATATCAGATGGACTGACCTCATATAAAACCATACTTTTGATAGCCGCCTATAAGTCGGACAGTGAGTTTTAGACCAGCGATTAACTCCCAAAAAAAACGACTTATAGGCGAGATATACGGTATGTGAATTTGCTTATATAGTCCGTAAGTACATATTTCTAAATATACTGCATGAGGAAATGGAATGGCATACCCTGAATTTTGTTTTTATATCATGTCATTATATTACATGTATATATGAATGACATTAAATGTGCCATTTTCAGAAGTAAACAAATTTCCAAACAAAGGGAAAAATAAAGTGATTACAGAAACGGAGATAGAGAAAGTGCTGGAGGATTTTAGTTCTAATCTTGGTGAGTGCTTCTTACATTATTTTGTCTTTTGTATGAATGCATTATTGATATTTTTTGCAATTATTGATTTTAGAATGAAGTGAAAAGAGGCTTTATTGGCAAAGGCATCTTTTCAGGTCTTTCTATCTCTCATTATACATGTATTTTAATATCTTGAATGTTTGAATTAAAGTAATAATGTATTTTTTGAAGTTTGAGGATTCCTTTTTTCAGGTGAAGAATCACGTGAGACATCCTATGCAGCAAAAGGTGTGTATTACCATGGTAACCAATATAAACAATTTGTATTTCACTTTAATGAACACATTATTTTAACTTCAGTGGGTTGAAATCAAGATGGCCTGGGGCCATAAAAGTTAGACGAGCTCCCTTTTGATCTCAGTCTCACTTTTCCACTATAAATTCTGTAAATCTGGAAAATTTTACGTCGATTTTATTTTGCGAAATTCGGGTCAAAATGGTGTTGATTAATTTTTACGTGTCAAAATTTTGCTAATTACCACTGCTTTGTTTACATTTTCTCATCATGCTTATTGGTAATTTATTTTTAAGAAAAATATTTTTGCAAATGCAATGAACTCGCAAATTTGCTAAAAATTTATCTACAGCAAAATTTTCCAGATTTACGGTATAAACAATTTGTGTTTCACTTTAATGTACACATTATTTTAACTTCAGTGGGTTGAAATCAAGATCTGTTGTTTGGTAACTGTATGTGTTTTTGCTAAAAAATATCTTGTTTATTTTAACAAGCTTGTACTGTTCATTAATTGGGATGTTTTGCTTCAGACAATTTACTTTATCACTTGTGATTATTGGACAATCTGGTTGACCATTTGTAAAAGTGTTACTCAGGCTGCATTACATTTCCGGAATTTTTAGTAATTATCAACTTTTCATTTCCGACTTTTTTTAGTTTTGTTTTCAATTCCAACATTTTTCAGATAGTACCTATATTAACAGATTTGAAGACTTTACCTATGAAAATTTAAAGGAATACATACATGTATAATAAATAAATAATTGAAATTCAATTTCTAGTTTTTGTAAATTTATCAATGAAACTACTGTGGCAAAATGTAGGCAACTATCTGAATTAAAGTTTGAGAGATTGACCCAATGTTTACCGAATTACTCTGCCCAGATGTATAGCAAAACAAATAAAGTTCTGTGTAGAGATGCGTAATAAATGTGTTATCAACCGGAGTAACTGAATAAGAATACGGCAAGTGACTTTGACATAAGTTTGGTGCTGACACTGACATTTATTTTAGTGCACATCAAATTAGGCGAAAAAGTTGTATGTTCATTGGATTCTTTAACCTAGACTTAGTTATACATGTATGCATATATGTATATAATAAAATTAATAGATTTTTAAAATATAATTTTAATCAATATTTTGCAATAAATATTTTTAAGATATCATTTTCTCTCACTAGGAAAACATTAAATTGCTGCACAGGTGAATTCCGGAAATAAAAACAAAATTATGTCGGAAATGAAACCAAAAAATGTCGGAAATGAAATAAAAAAAATTTCGGAAATGCCATGCAGATTTACGGAAATGAAATGCAGTGGTTACTGATTATAACAAAAACTTATAATCTAACAGTATCTTAATTTCAATGGTACAAATTAATTATCAAGAGGTAGAAACCAAAATTATATCCCATTTTAATCTGCATGTATAAAAACTCTATCTAACCCAGATCTACTTTGTAGGCAGACTTCGTTTTTTTTTTAATTTTCCAGTGACTTTAAAGAGCTACAGAAATCCAAACCGAAATATGGAAGAAGAGCATCCAATCTCATCCGGTGTATTAGGACAACGATATTCCAGGCTGTTAAGTACTGCAAAGCTGAACGAAATCGGTAAGAAATCTGTTAAATATATAATTAAACCCACGATTTGTTTGAACATGATGAAGATCTTCTTTTCAGCTCTTTGGTTAAAATCACATATTTTCAAGGGGTCAAATTTTTGTGGTTTGAGGAAAATATATTGGTTCGTGGGGATTTGGTTTCGTGGTTGACGAATTGTTAAGTAGAAATATATGTGAAAAAATGCATTTCGTGGTGGACATAAATTCGTGGGTATCGTCATGACTCGAAAATAACGAAAATTAAACCCCTACGAAAATTAGTGATTTCACAATAAACAAAAAGTGTAGATCTTTCAGTAAGCAGGGATGCATCTTCTAAAATTATGAATTTTTTGGCCCCTGGGGTTTAGGTAGTTGAGGTGGGCTCTACTGATGTCAAATTTTCTTGAAAATCTTTCTTTACTTTTGCATTAAGCACTCCAGATAAACAAAGTGCAATTGTTATAATAGCAAGACTTCTTCTTCCAAATTTGTGAAATTTGTGGCCCGAAGGTCAGGGTTGATAACTCCTACAAGTAAGAGCCTCGGTTAACGTACCTACGCTCCAGTCACAGCACCAAGTCAAAAGTATCTCGCCGTGAACCTCTAGCATGCTGGAGTAGGTGTCTGATGTTTTGACGGATTTTTGCATGCCAGTCTGATACATAATAATGTTATCCAACTATTTTTCATGAC
>NW_026932035.1:492500-494099 GCF_032062105.1 Saccostrea cuccullata | reverse complement strand
TAAACCCGTTGCTACAGGCCTTCAATCTCTTTACTTTAGTAGAGATTTTATTGATGAGACACATGTACGCTATAAAAATATAAGTACTGTTCAATCTTGATGCATACTTTAGGTTTATCAGTGATTGAGAATATTGACCAGAATAAATTTCATGACTTCATTAAATTTGAACTCCCATTCTTTACACCGAGTAATGTGTTAAATAATGTAATACGTGGAAGTGTGTAGATACCTGTAAATCTGTCTCTGAGATTTTTAAAATAAGGACAATGTAGGAGAAAATGTTCAGAAGTTTCAATCTCATCATAGTTACAAATCATAGTCTTTAAAAGATTAATTCTGTTTCATAAATCTACAAAATGAAATGTAGGCTAAAGTTTACAAAATAAATCTCAGTTTATTTTTTTTTAATACAAAGGACCTGCGTCACAGTAAAGAAAGCAATTGTATTTTCCTACTGAAATTATTCTGTTGTTGTATAAAAAATATCATCACATGTAAAATTGTGTTATATTTATATGTGAAGTACGGCTTCCTTCTACAGATTGAGGCAATGGGACTGTACCCCCCCCCCCTTCTTTGGATAGGAAAAGAACAATTCTATGACGTCATCTATGACGTTTTATGCGTTTTCGGTAAATTCTCATATGGTGTGGCTTCGAAAAATATTTTATAAGAAGACTCTGAAGGTAATTTTTCTAAAATAACTTTCTTTAAATTAATTTTTTCCCTGAATCAACCTCGGCCTGGAAGAAAGCTGTAAGAGGTGGATGTTAATTCGAAAGCCCGATTTCAAATAGTTTGGAGTACAGAACTCATTTTGTTTTTGGTCCAGCATCGTTATTATAAGTATAATTAAGATTAAATTGTGAAATATTTTTATAAATATGAATTAAGAATTCAAAAAGATACTTTAAATATACGTCATGTAATTAAATATACGTATGTGTTTTGACTCATCACATTAAAGAGGAAGAATAAACTGTATATGAATTATCTATAATTAACCCCAACCCCCCGTGACACTATGAAAAAAAACGGCACAATATTTATTCATAATTTTAGCTACAGATCTGTAGCTCTCCGAAAAAATATATTGATAGACCGGAGAGCTACAGTGCCACCCATTGAAAAAACTGTATTTTATTGCGCACAAAAAAGTGCGCTCGGTTCTCGATTTATTTCTCCATGTTTTTAAAACTGTAATCTCAAAATATTACTAACCGTGTGATCCTAACATATTGTTTGGCTGTTTCCACTACCAAACATTCCTCATAATTGTTGTTAATAGTCCTCCTGACCCTGATATTGTAATCATCGAACATTTCGCTTATTTATACTGCCATTTTGGTTTCAAAGATAATTCGGTCCAATATGCTTCGTTCGGATGTCAACTACGAGAGTACTTGATAGAAGATAAAGGATTTTTTTGAAATCTTTCCTTATGAGGTAAGAATTTGGAAGAATTAATTAAGAACCGAGCGCACTTTTTTGTGTGCAATAAATATACAGTTTTTCCAATAGGTGGCACTGTAGCTCTCCGGTCTATCAATATATTTTTTTCGGAGAGCCACAGATCTGCAGCTGTCATAAAGTTGT